>NC_056626.2:111111044-111391044 GCF_002870075.4 Lactuca sativa
CATCACTTCTGGTCGATCACCAATTATTGAAGGTTAATCAATTTATCCCCCCAAAAAATATTGAAGCTCTTCCCATTGATTTAAGGTTCAATATCAAACTCTATCTTCTTCCCTGTTATAAGATGAATTCAAATAAATTATTTGAACAAGACATGTGTTGTAAAGTCTGAAATTATGCATGTTTGTTGTTGTTTGTGTGCGTCAGTGTGTGCGTCCGGTTGATTATTTCATAGTGACATATTTTTTTATAATGGTTAATTAAAAAAACAAAATTTAAATGTGATATTCTAATAAAATGACATATCATTTGAATGGGATCGACCGTGCTTTATTCTACTTTAGGGGGAGGTAGTGAGGGGATGAAGTAGATAATGTTGAAGGGGTTTGTGTAGATAACAGTGGGTAGAGGCGGGGTGCTTTGATTGTAGATTGGTATGTCTAAAAGTAAATGATACGAGGGCTATGATTGGTGAGGTCGAACTTCATTCTCTTCATCTATTAGTCAACTTCATATCTTATTGTATATTTCAATTAATGAGTATGTACAAACTTTATGTCTCTATATATTTGAGAATATTTTTGATATTTGGTCGGTAATTAAATAATTATATCAAATCTTATGTGAATCTTCAAGCCATTCTCCCCGTTTATCCATTCAAAGAACAAAACATTTGAGAAGAGAACGAGTAAGATTTTAATGCCAAAGTGCATGCGTGAGTTTTTGATTAATGAATACATTATTTTGTTATCAATATTATTTTAAATTGTCATTTGTGTATTACACGGGTTATAACCTAATATATATATATATATATATATATATATATATATATATATATATATATATATATATATATATATATATATATATATATATATATAAACCGGCGCAAAGCGGCGGCGAAAAATAGTTTCTCATTCGACAATAAGTTCTATACGGGAACATGTTAGATTTCAAGTAACACAAAACATATGCATATTGTTATCAATCGGTTTTACGGCAACAAATAAATGTAACCTTCGTAATACAAAAGAAAATAAATATTTTGGTGTGTAGTGTACATTTATAGTCCTTCATTTTAAAAATCAGGACACATCCATACGAAGTGACTTGCTTATACCTTTATTGGTATTGATAAAGTTAATAAAAGGGAGAATTAAAGTTAATCTTAACAACCCGGTTTGCTTGATACAGATAATTCTAAACGGATATATCCTATTATCCACTTTACTATCTAAAGTTTTAAACCGAAAAACAATAAAATTAATACAACCATATTTCATGGAACATGTATAACAAATGGAATACTAATTTTCTATTAGTCATAAATCATACATAGATATTTTTTCTTAATATTAAATAAAGTATTTGATTTTACAACTGACTGATCAATTTCGATTAGAGGGCATAAATAATAAATAAAGCTTAAAAAAATTACAAATAAAAGGGCCTATATAATGGATTATTTGTTTTATTTGAATTGGATAAGAGATCCGGTCAAATTTTTGGAAGAGATAAAATTTCAAAGGTAATCAGATTAAAATTTAATATTATTTTATTCATGATTAGTTGTACTTTACGCTTAGAGAGTTGAACGTCTTAAAAAAATAATATTATTTTATTGGATCTATTTATAGAAATAGTAGGATTTCTGTTATATATATATATATATATATATATATATATATATATATATATATATATATATATATATATATATACTAGTGTATAACCCGTGGAAACCACGGTTACAAAATAAATTAAATTTTCATAGTAAAAATTCAAAAATTATTTATCAATTACTTTAAAAAAATCATTAATTATAAGATATACCAAATTTTTAAAGTTAGTATATCTTCAAATTTAACATATATTAGAAAAAGTAAATTTGAATTTTGAAATGTTGTCTAATATATCTCTTTGACATGTGACATAATATTAATGAAGAGTTGTGTTAGAGTGACACATATCATATAGAGAGTTGTGTTAGAGTGACACATGTGACATAATATTAATGAAAAGTTGTGTTAGAATGACACATATCATATAGAGATTAAAACTATTCATTTATTAGCATAATGTTAATTTTTCTTAGCACCGGCCATGGTCACCCAGCGCGGAGGGGTTACAACGGGTTAGTCAACCGACAACAAGCCAAGATTGTGTTGATATTGTTGTTACAAATATTCCAAAACCAAGGCGTACAACGAAAGCAAAATTGAAGGAGGTTAAAATTATTTGCTATTTTATATTTTAAATTTTAGTATTCTTTACTATTGTTGGTGTCTAATATTTTAATTTTTTTTATAGAACATGAACAACGATGTTATTGAATCTATTGATGTGGAGTTGCGAGTCATATATATGAGGATGAAGAGATAGTTAGAAACAACGTAATCTAGAAAAAAAATATGTAATTTAGAGTTAAAACGATTTATTTTTAATAATCTAAAAATGGTAGCTTACGGCCTTACGCTATTTTATATAGTGTTTATAAACACGAAGCCTAATTTGGAGCAAAATAGCTATGCGTTACCGATATCCAATTTGTGAGCCCTATATATGAGGATGAAGAACTAGTTAAAAACAACGTAATCAAGAAAAAATATGCAATTTGGAGTTAAAACATGATTTTTAATATTATAACAATTGTATTTTACGCTATTTTATGTAGTTTTTATCAAGACAAAGCCTACTTTGGAGCGTAATAAACATGTGTTACCGACATCCGATTTGGGAGTCCGATATGTGAGGATGAAGAACTAGTTACAAACAATGTAATCTTGAAAAAAAACATGCAATTCGGAGTTAAAACTATTGATTTTTAATGGTTTAAAATGGTACTTTAAACTATTTAATAAAATGCTAGGAAAAAACAATCTAAATTAAACCTTAAATTAATATTACATAATTCATTGATACTTTATATAATAGTATTTTAAATGAAAAGTAATGTTTAAATTAAAAGTGCAATACACGCTTTCATTTTGAGACCCGAATGCCCATTCATTATTCGTTGTTGTCTGCCTTGTAGATTTTTTCTTTGACGAGATCCACTCCTGGAAGCCCTGTCCCATAAAATTATTTCTCGTGTGACCTACTTGACCAAATGTATAATATTATTTTTCTATTGGACGATAACCTTGGGACGGAATACGATCTGTGTGTTTGGGCCTACCGAGTTGACGTCTCTTCATTATAGGTGGCCTGAGAATAATCAAACCATGGGGTATCTCCCAATTAGATGGACTTGGAAAATGGTTCACACACTACTCATAATTTTTCCTTAGTGTTTTGGTATAGTAAGCTTTTGAAGCATACTTCGAACAATCTTCATAGTTGTTCAATTTTATGACATGGGCACAATGTATGGCATCTATTACCACTGCGTACATATACATGTTTGTTGTTGAAAATCAACAATGAAATTAATGTCATTAGACTTTTGAACTTCGAATCTAGTTCTTGAGATCAGTTAAAACATCCACTTATTGATGTGTTCATTAATAAACTAAATATTTCAAGCATATTACTAATACTTTAGCTACAGTTGTGCTTAATATGAAACAAAAGATACTTAATATGTTTAAATTATGTTTTGTCACGACAAAGACTTTCTCGCGACAAAAAGGGAGCATACAAGGGGTTAGAAGCAGGAAGCGGAAGTTAAAATAAAAGAAGAAAATAAGACTGAAGACCACGTCATGGTGATTGGATTATTCGCGACCCATATGCTAACATTGGCAGACATGGGATTAACACGAGGACCACGTCGTGGTGGCAGTTAACCGCGATGTCGTGGCCATATTTCCACAATTATAAAAACCTGTTCATTAGGTCGAATCAGAGAGTTACATTCGCTTTTCTGAGGTGATTTGTGACTAATAACCCCTACAAACCCAAATGAAGATCGAAGTTGAAGAGAAGCTCAAGGATTGAAGAAGATTTAGAAGAATTCATCATTGATCTTGTTTGTTTGCTTAATAAACTTATGTCTAGCATGTTTTACTTAGATCTAATGTGTTTTTCTGCTACAATGAGAGGCTAAACACCTTTTACTTCTGTTTGGTGAAGACGAACTTAATCTATATGTGTTGATTTTGATATTAGATGATTATATTTGATTTTACTTATGTTTGATATATATGAAACCTAGCATGTTTAAGTTCTAGTTTATATTTCTTATAAATAAGATTTTGTTTGTTAATTGATCATATTAATTTCATGAATCTATCTCCTAATTTTTTATGATCATTAAATAATTAGAGCTAGGATTAATCACATCTTAGTTTGAGTAATTAAAGCTAGTAACTTTAACTATGTTAGAGATCATAATTATTCTTAATTAGTATTGGTTGCATAACATGATCATAGGAGAGTAACTAATACCATTTATAGTCCAATTGTGTTATTATCAATTTGGTGTTTAACTTGTGTATGATCATTGTTTTGTCATTCATAAATTGGTAGGCCTAGTTATTTGATTAAAATAGCTAGATAATTTGTAATCAATATTATCTATCCAATAGAAATCAACCATAGGAGAAGGAGAAATCAGATCTAGGCAGAAGTCTTCTTTTGATTCTTGAAGTTTGTTTTTGTTGTTTGCTTACTTGTTAGGTGATATTAAGTTATTTTTGATCTTGAAAAATCAGTAAAACCCCCAATTCATAGTTGTTCCTTCATTTAGTTAGAAGTAGTTAATTAATTTAACTGAATATTGTTCCTTGTGATCGACACCCGACTTACCTAAGTTATACTATAATCTGACTAGGTACATTGGCTATAGGTGCATAGTTAGTAAAATTTTGTTAGGTTATAAATTTAAAATTAAATAGGTACTTTTGTGCACGCCAAAATTTTTGGCGTCGTTGCTGGGTAACGGCTTATTTGGTTATTATTTTAATTGCTTTTAGTTATTCGATCCTTTTAGTAGGTTAAAAAAACACAATAAGTTACTTTTATGAAATTAGTTAATTTTGTTTTTTCTCTCTAGGACGTAACCACGTCATACTTATCTTCACCACGTCATGGTCCCTCTTTAGTGACTTTATTAGTTTATTCATTTTTGTTACTTTTACATGTTTTTGTTTTGTTTTTGCATTATTTCAGTGATTTATGACCCGAGGATCTAAAACACCAATTGTTCTTCCACTAGAAGATCCAAAATCCACTTTCCACAAGAAGAAGGACTAGAACGGCGAATCGAGAAATACTTCCAAAACCGACAAATTCATAACTTTTTAGAAGACCCCAAGCAAAAAGGAAGTAGGATATGAGCCAGAATCCTCTACCGAAGGAAGTTCAGATGATTCAATATTAAAAATCAAAGAAGAGGCGACGACAGACATTATGAGGATGACGATGGGAGACTAAAAGAAGAGGATACGTGAAGAACATGGACCAGGTCTAGTTCCACCTGAGATACTAGCGAAGGGAAGCTTTGAGCTCAAGGGACACATTCTATCCATTCTCAAGGACATACCTTTCACCGGGAAAGAGTATGAAGATGCTTTCAAGCACATTGATGAGGTCAAAGACATTGCCAACTATTTTCATGTTCCTAATGTGCCAAACGAATCAGTTTTGCTAAGGATTTTTCCGGTGACACTTACTAGTGAAGCAAAGGTTTGGTTGAAGTCTCTTGAACCTGGATCCATCACTACATGGGAAAACCTTCATGATGCTTTCATTGAGCAATTTATTCCACCTTCAAGATATCAAAGCTCAAAAAGAAGATTGATAACTTTCAACAAGAGGTAGGAGAGTCCTTATATGAAGCTTGGGAGAGGTACACGGGCTTGCTAAGAAGTTGCGCTCAACATGATTTGAATGTTCAACAAGAAGTTTCCATCTTCTATGATGGAGTCAACGTAACTACTAGACAACTTCTTGACTCATAAGGGCATATGACGAATAAGGAGCCAACAACTATAAAATAATTAATTGAAGAATTTACAAAGCACTCACGCAAGTACCATAATCCACGAAATGACGTCACAATAGGAAAAAGAGATGGAGAAAATGAGAATTTGGCTTCAATCATAGCTAAACTATATTCTATGGATAGGCAAATGACAAAATTACATCAATCCATTCATGCCATAAGATTTGGGTGTGATAATTGTAGTGGTCCACATTTGACCAAGGATTATGATTTGGATGAAAATGGGAACAAGAAAGCACAACTGTTCTACTAGAGTGGTGAAAAGTATGATGAATATTGGAGGAAGCACAAGATGGAGTGGTTACCATAGGATGAGTACAAGAAGCAAAAAAGATGAGAAGTATAGACAAACCGGTAGAGGTTTCTATCAAAAAGAGCAACCACCACCCAAAAAGAATATTGATTTTGAGTCGGTACTTCATAGATTTATGGAAGCATCTGAAAAGAGACATGATATCACTGATTCTAATGTGAGAAATCATCATGTCACACCCTAAAACCGATAACGGCGGAATACGTTTCGGGGTGAAGGACGTCATGTACAGTATCATCCCAATTGCATAATAGTAAAAACAAGAAACATACAACCATTGCATTACATAGTGAGTTTAATTACAAGCGTGTTTTGTAATGTTTAACAAGTACCAAAAGTATTACAAAAATAAGAGATGGATCTTGTATGCTCCACCTTCTCCAAAATGTCGCACCTGCACCTGTCTATCTTTGACCTGAGGATACAAGTTGTTTTGAAAACGAATATCAGCATAAAGCTGGTAAGTTCATAAGAGTTTAGAGTGAGTTTTTGTATAAAAAGCATTAGAGCCGATAGTATGAAAAGCTGTAATTTACATTCATAAGTAGTAGAAAAACCTAGAAAATCCTATATTTTCCATAAATACTTTGTAAGTGAAAACCTTTAAGAACATGTAATTTTCATCTTTGAAGAAAAACATTCATTGTAATAGTATAATAGTGGATTTCCAATAATTAATGCAAAATGGTAGGTCATGCCTGAAATCAATAATAGTGGTATAAACTTTCTTTAGTGTTAGATACTTGATTACTTCGGGATATTAACTTAACTCTTAGTTAGTATTTTAGTGTGGTTATAGTGTATTTCTTGTATGTTACCAATAGTGTGAGTAATAGAGGACCCCATGACCTTCCCGGTCACGCACAGTGTAGCGAAGTAGTGACATCCCTGGACCTGTACGGCTCGGACTGAAGTTAACAGTCGGGATGTAATAGCGTCTGCCCCGTATAGATCTATACATATAGCGTCGTCTACCTGTCAGAAGACTCTGGGCGTAGTGCATAGCGAGTAGAGTATCTCGTAGTGGGTTAGTGTGTTATCTCTTGATTAGTGCTTTCTCTTGTATTATAACGTAGTAGTCTTTTGTATAAATCGTAGTGTGTTCTCTTATTAGTGTATAGTATCGTAATAGAGTGTATTATAGTGTGTAGAGTAGTAACTATAGCGAGTAATAGTGGCCTTAACTATACCTATTATAGTTAACTTAGTGTGTATGATTCTTGTCAGTTTAGTGGTTTAAACATCGAATGAAATGAAAATACTCGTATCCAACACTAATATATATGATATATAACTAAGAAATCAACAACAGTCGGACGGATAACAACTACCATAGGCCCACAATCAAACAAGAACAGGAAATAAGGCAAGCTATCGGTCCTAAGTCCTTCAAGTCTTACTTATATAAATATATTGGTGTGGTTACATTTTATAAGGAGTTTATTTAATAAAAATCTTGTCAAAAGGGAACATTTAGAAAATTGTTTATTTATCCAAAATAGTTTTGAAAACGAAGATCATTTTTATAAAAACATAGTGGTAAATCACATGTGATTTGAACTACGGATAATGAATCACATGTGATTAATTTCTGTAACATGAATAAATGACTTGTATGAATTTTCATAAACATGTATAATTGACTTGTATCCCCCCCTAAAACATATAAAACATTTGAAAGGCTCATTAAAGGGGGTATGAACTCACCTGAAATCGTGTAAATCGGGTGAATCGGGTAAATCGGGTAAAAGTGTCGATTGAGCGTTTTGTACCAAATTACGACTTGTGCACCTTTTAGGCCCCTAATGTCATATGAAATATGTATTTTACAATAAATTAATCATTTTATGCTTTTCATTAAAGTATTTAGGCATTCTAGCATTGATTCGGGGTTTTAGGGCTTAGAAGGGGTTCCCGGGAGTGGTATAAGGCCAAGAGGGGTTTGCGGAGGAGTCCGTGAGTTCACTCCCTTGGAATTTACGGCCCAAAGGCCACTCCTTGGGAGTTTAAGGCCGTAAGCCCCCTAGGCTTGGCCGTAAACTCATGTATTCCTCCAAAATTGCAAGTTAAGGCCTTATTTCACTTCCCTAATTTACTAGCAAGTGTCTTGGACTAATTTGGAGGGTTAAAACCCTCATTTTGTGACATTTTGGGGAGTTTACGGTCCAAAATTGTGCTTGGGCCGTAAACTCCATTTAGTCCCTCAAAATGGATGTTTAATTGGTCCAAATCACTTCCTTAAGTCTTAGTTAAATTCTAGAAGGCCTTAGGTGGGTTTTTGGGGCATTTTGGCATAGAAATTGGGGAGTTTACGGCCCAAGTATAGCCTTGGCCGTGAACTCTTCTTTTGGCTTCAAAATGAGATGCTTAATGGCCTTAAACATTTCCTAGGGTCATAGCTAAATTCCCACATGCCCTAGATGAGTTTTTGGGACATTTATCAAGAGTTTTTGGGTGTTTACGGCCTAAGCATAAGCTTGGGCCGTAAAATCCTTTTTAGGCTTCAAAATCTTAAGTTTTCATGTCCAAACTCACCTAGGTAAATCCTTTAATTAGTACACAAGCTTAAAGGAAGGAAAAATGGGGTTTTTGGCAAGGATTTAGGTGTTTACGGCCTAAGGGGCTTCCTAGGCCGTAAACTCCCTTTAATCCTCTAAATCCTATGATTTTTGGCCTCTAAATGCTATGGACTATGATTAGAACAAGGTAGGGAAGAAACCCTTACGTTTGGGAGCCGGAATTCGCGGTTCTTGAGTCGGGTTCGAGTCTAGAGAGAGAAAGTAGTGAGAGAGAGTGAATGAGTGGTAAAAGAGTGTTCAAATGATGTTCACTCTCATTTCATATGCCTCGGGTATTGCACCCGATACACGGCTACCCGATGCTAAAGTTTAACGGGGTTGAAACTTTTTACCCGGGTGAAGTGGTTGAAAAGTAATATAACTCTATTTAGTTAAACGGGGTTAACACTTACAGGTTATAATTACTTATGATAATGTCAAGAAATATAAATAGCTAGATATTTATTTATTGGCGACTCCAAACTTTACGGAAAATAATATATAACGACGAATTCCGTTAGAGAAGACAGGGTTTTGTAACGGTAACAAATTTGGGTTGCCACATCATCCCCCCGTTAGGGGAATTTCGTCCCGAAATTTAGAATTCAAACAGATAAGTTATTACAATACTACTAAGCAAAGAGATGAGGATATTTGAGTTTCATTTGATCCTCGCGCTCCCAAGTGAATTCCGGTCCCCGCTTGGCGTTCCACCAAACCTTCACGATTGGGATGCGGCTTTGTTTAGTTCGTTTTACTTCCCGATCCATAATCTCCGCGGGCTCTTCCACAAAGTTGAGGCTCTCATTGACCTCGATCTCGTCGAGGGGAATCACGAGAGTCTCGTCGGACAGGCATTTCTTCAAGTTTGAGATGTGGAAGGTAGGGTGTATGTTGCTTAGTTCGTGGGGTAAGTTGAGTTTGTAAGCTACAGGGCCGATTCTGGCGAGAATCTCAAAAGGCCCTATGTACCTTGGGTTTAACTTTCCACGCTTTCCGAAGCGTCTCGTGCCTTTCCAGGGCGAGACCTTCAAAAGGACTCGGTCTCCCACCTGGAATTCCAAGGGTTTTCTTCGTTTGTCGGCGTAGCTTTTCTGCCGATCCCTAGCAGCTTTTAATCGTTCACGTATCTGTACAATTTTCTCAGTCGTTTCTCGAATGATCTCCGGACCAGTGAGGGCGCTGTCGGGAACTCGCCCTTTAGCTAACTGAGTGTCACCCACCTCAGCCCAGCACAGAGGATATCTGCACTTCCGGCCGTAGAGGGCTTCGAATGGAGCTGCCTTGATGCTCGCATGATAACTGTTGTTGTAGGAAAACTCCACAAGAGGCAAGTGTGTATCCCACGATTTCCCGAAGTCGATCACACAAGCTCGCAGCATATCTTCTAAGGTTTGGATCGTCCGCTCACTTTGTCCGTTGGTCTGCGGATGGTAGGCTGTACTCATGTCCAGCCTCGTCCCTAGTGCCTTTTGCAATGATTGCCAAAATCTAGAGGTGAATCTACTATCTCTGTTTGAGATAATAGATATAGGGACGCCATGCAGTCGTACTATTTCTTTTATGTATGTTCTTGTGAGTCTCTCCATCTTGTCCGTCTCTTTGATGGGTAGGAAGTGTGCGGACTTGGTCAACCTGTCAACGATGACCCAAATGGTATCTAATCCACCCGCTGTCTTGGGCGGTTTGGTTATAAAGTCCATCGTGATCCGCTCCCACTTCCATTTCAGTATCTCAGGTTGTTGGAGGAGTCCTGATGGCTTTTGATATTCAACCTTGACCTTCGCGCAAGTAAGGCACTTACTCACAAAGGTAGCGATCTCCGCTTTCATGTTCGGCCACCAGTATAACTTTTTGAGATCCAGATACATCTTATCTGAACCCGGGTGGACGGAGTAGCGAGTGTTGTGTGCTTCCCTCATAACCAAGTCTCTAAAACCTCCATGGCGTGGAGTCCAGATTCGGTCCATGAAGTAGTAGGCTCCGTCACCCTTAACCTCCAAATTTTTATCCATTCCGCGCAGGGATTCTCCCGTCACGTTCTCAGGCTTTAAGGCTTCCAGCTGAGCCTCTTTGATCTTTGTGGATAGATGTGAATGGATAGTCATCGTCAATGACTTGGTCCTTCGACCAAAATACTCCTTCCTACTCAGGGCGTCTGCTACTACGTTGGCCTTCCCCGGGTGATATCTAATTTCACAGTCGTAATCGTTAAGTAGTTCGACCCATCGACGCTGCCTCATGTTGAGTTGTTTTTGGTTCAGTATGTGTTGGAGGCTTTTATGATCAGTGTACACCACGCTCTTCGTCCCATACAAATAGTGTCTCCAGATTTTTAGCGCGAAGATGACCGCTCCTAACTCGAGGTCGTGAGTAGTGTAGTTCACTTCATGGGTCTTTAGCTGCCTCGAGGCATAGGCGATAACCTTTCCTCTTTGCATCAAGACACACCCGAGCCCCTGATTTGATGCATCGCAATATACAACAAAGTCTTCTGTCCCTTCAGGAAGGGATAATACTGGTGCGGTGCATAGGGCTCGCTTCAGGGTCTGGAATGCCTTCTCCTGTTAATATGATTTAATTAGTATTGATCAAGAATTAGTTTGGAATTAATTTAGTGATAAAAAAAGACTAATTAAATATATGGAGACTAATTATGGTAATTGGTTATATTTATATGTGTTGGGCTTATGATCCATATTGGACTAAGTTTATGTATGGATACATAAAGAGTTGGGCCACATGAACAATTGATCATAAAACCCATGGGTTTGGATTTGGGTTATACCCATGACTCTTGGAATCCTACATATAAATATAAGCTCCATAACCTAAAAACGCATACTTGTAGTTCTTGGAGTTCTTGGAGGTGTTTTTGGTGCATGAATATTCTCTCTCAAGAGCCACCTTTGTCCTAGGTGAGTTGTGAGCCATTTGAGGCATTCATACTTTTAGTGCTAAGCTCTTAAGGCCAAATACAACAAGGTTTCAAGCTACATAAAAGGTATGTCATCCTAACTAGTATTTCATATTGTTAATGTCATTTGTATGCAAGTTATAGGCTTATTGCTTTGGAAACACTATTACATGTATAACTAGGGAAAACATAGATCCAAGGCATTTAGGGTTGTATGTGCACCATAGGATGTTGTATTATACAAAACCCAACAGTGGTATCAGAGCCATCTGTTGTTTTCTATTATATTTGATGTTACTATTGGTTTTCGAAGCAAAAAAAAATCGAATTTTCTGCATTCTGTCAGCAGGACTCGCCGAGTCCACTGGGTGACTCGACGAGTTGCTTGAAGATTGTCTTGGACTCGTCGAGTGCATCAAGGGGCTCGACGAGTTGGCAGTCCTAAATGCAGATTTTCGAGTTTTTTTGGCCTATTTTGGATTAGGATCATTACCACAAAATGTTTTTGTTCATAAATTTTGATTTTGATGCTATGGTAATGATTATCCTCATCCAAATAAAGGATAATTGTCAAAGTTTCAAGATTTGTATTAGTTTATGTGATTAGCTAATTTCTTGAAAATTGTTGATGTGAATTATCTTTAATTATGAGTTTGATCTAGATCATAGTAAAATGATTTGATTATTGTGTTAATTGGAATAATTGATCTTAATTGTTTTTATGAACTCCATAACTTGTCCTAAAGTTATGGAATATGAAGAGTTTTTCTTTTTAAAATATTCATTTAAAGTTCATAGGTTATGAAAAATGAAAGGTCTTGTTTTAAATGTCATCATAAAATAGTTTTATGTCTTCATAACTTGTCCTCAAGTTATGGAACTTGAAAAGTATTCCATTAAACCATATTAAACTAATAAGTTATGGAAACCAAATTTTTTTTGAATTGTTAAAAACTTTCCCTCATGTTTTGGAATTTGTAAAGTTACCCCCCCCCCCCCCCCCCCGCCCCCCATGTATACTTTAATTCCAACCCTTAGAATTTTAAAAGTTAAAATTCAACCCTTATACTATTATAATATTAAAAGTTTAATATTTATATATATGTATAAGAACAAAGTCAGTCTTACCTTAGTAGGCCTCATTCACGAAGCCGATCTATAAGGGGGGTATAAGGTTACTGCCTATAAAATGGCAGTTTAATGGGTGTCCACTCTCATCCACCGCTTCCTTGACTGGTGGAGGGTCGTTAGCCGAACGGGTAGGACAAGACATTAATTCTCCCTTCATTAAAAGTATAATGATAAATATAAAGTAACTAAAGTTTTATTAAATTCCCAATCTTAGTTACTTTAGGAAAATGTGAATTTGGTGCTAACCCATGAAATTGCACTTTGCACCTTATTAAGTCGTTAGTGAGCGTGTGTGGTTAACCAACACACTAATTTGGGACTGACAATGCGTGGCAAAGGGTAGCTTGATGTTAATCATATATCAATGGAGCGTGTGTGGTTAACCGACACATTGATTAGGTGGTTGTAACATTAAGTGAACCAAGCTAATTTGCATGGTTATTCACTCCTTGTTTATGATCCTCGGCATCCCAATCAAAAACTTGAAGGGCACAATCGAGATTTAAACATGCCATTGAATAGTCCAATGAACCTCAAAGGATCTAGGAATTTCAATTCATTTAAAACCTAATGTTAAATTTCGTTTTTCATGGTGATAATTTGTAAATCGTTATTTACCTACGTTTAAATATTTTGCAAATTGGATTATGACATCCCTTGTTACTTACCTATTTGCTTGTTGATGTTAAATCAACAAAGATTTGGAGCACTGGTAAAGCAAATTTGATTGAAATATCTACTTCCCAAACTTCCATGGACATTGACAATGGTAAAATTAGAAGTCCAGAAAAGCTTTATCTTCCCAATGGACAGGGATAGGCCATGGTCAAGTCATTTGACCTAATGGTAAAAAGAAAAGCTAAGTCTGAGATAGTCTCGTGTACCATTCTAAAGGGTCCATATGTTTCTTAATACATGATGTAATGTAATTACATTTTGATGTTTTGAAGAATCGGAGAAAAGAAAGGAAGCTTAAAGAAGTGGTAAGCTGATTCTGATCGCTAGGAAATGGATTTCAATCGCGTGGTTTGGTGATCAGAATTCTGAGCTGTTGTTTAAGAGTTATGCTAGATTGCTTAGGAATAGATAACAACATAGTTTTCATTTGTATTTTCATTGTAAGGATAAGTTTTTACGCAATTTTTTAAATAAAAGGAAAATCTTGATTTTATTTTATTAAGTATCCTTACAGTGACATTTGTGAAAATTGTTGTTTATATGTTTCCATTGATAGAAATATTGGAAAATAGATTTGATTCTTTCGGTTGAGGTAGTGTCATAATTTACCAAATAAGGAAAGATTGTCATCAACCAAGTTTCAGTTGGATAGAGACTTGGAATCATGCAACTTGTATTGTGTGATGAATGGGAATTTTCATCTTTGGAAAAATTAAGACTAACTCCTTGTTCAGATGTATATGCGAGTCAAGTGAAGGACTAGGGAATTTGGTATACTTTGTTGTATGCTGGTCAGGTCCACCACAAAGATCGGTAGGTCTATTCGTCATGATTTACTAAATTTTAGTAAATATGGTTATACTTACAAGATTAAGTATAATTCTGAATGTTTGAAAAGGTTTCAATGTGTAGCAGAATGAATAAGAAGAATCAAATTAGGCAGAAAGATAAAAGTTTCTCCAATCTGAAAACATGGGAGAGTACTTCAGTTCATGGTTTATGATCATCTTAAAGATTATGGAAAGCCATATTACAATTGATTCTCTAAGGACATCTTGATGCATTTGCTTGGCTAAGAAGAGGAATCGTGAATTGTTGAAATGGTTAAATCAAAAGATAAATCATACTTCGTTCCAAAACAAGTATTAGAATCATACTCAAAGATTGTAACTTGAGTGACATAATCTTTAGAAGGTTATAACACTTGTCAAATGTAGATTAAAATGTTTTCTTACTCTTGCACATTTAAATTGGTAAGTTGTGATGTTTTTGATAAAACAAAGACCAACTAAGACCAATTGTGTGAAGTGTTTATCTTGATAAGAATCCGTACTAACTCTTGAATATTTGTTTTGTCAAGGAATGGTTCTTGACAAGAGAATCTTATATGTCAAGAGGTCAGTGGGAGTCTTAAACATCTTGAAAAGTTTAAATAACTAATCAAGAATAAAACCTATTGTTAATCACCAGCACACGACTTGAGATTTGGAACCTATCGTGTTGACATATTCTTGTTTCTGTGCCCATTTCAGTTGAAGTTGACTATACATGTGAGTTCTATGAGTTCTCAATTGTTTGCATAACAACCTGGAAGACATGGTAGGCCCTTGTGCTACCAAGTAGCAAGAAATTAAAATTGAACAAGTTCAGTCCATATGAGCTTGGATTTGTCACTAACCTTGTCTTGTGATTATGTTTATGAAAAATTCACATGGATAGAAACATATACACCATAAAAAATTCACATGGATAGAAACATATACACTTTCACTAAGTAGATTTTAAATAGTTAGCAATTGTGATATTTGCATTTCTCAAATTCGATTATGATTTCGGCATCCCTCTACATAGTTCGAATTGTGAGAAATGGAAAAGGTCTAAACAATTGAGACTATGATTACGGAATCCCTCGTCATAGTTCTAAAATTGTTTAGACATGCATGTGTGCTATCTGAGGAAAGGTGTATGATTTTGGGAAGATCATAAATCTGAACTTTGGTAAGAAAGTCAATATGTATTGATTTCTAGAAGTCCACTTGATTTCTGGATAGATGTCAAAGCTAGTGGGAGCATAAGTGTTATGCTGATAAGAGTATAATTATCATGTTAGTGGGAGCATGATTATTATGTTAAGTGTTGCAAGTTAGCAATGTTACTTATAGAAAAAAAAGGTTCAATTTGCAAAGTTGCAGGGTTTGAAAAGTTGTTTTGGTATAATTAAGGGAGAGGAAATTATTATTCATCCCAATTTTAAAAGCTTAGATTGAGATTTTAATCAAATTTAGTCAAGTATATATATATATATATATATATATATATATATATATATATATATATATATATATATATATATATATATATATATATGAATGTTATGTTGGAATGGTTCAACATAAGGAAATTGTATATATGGAAATGTTAATTGCGTTCTCAAAATTTGATTATGATTACGACATCCCTCTTCATAGTCCGAATTTTGAGAACATGGAAAATAGAAAAATTATAGCAAAAGACTGGTCAAGTATCATGTATTTATGTGAGACATCATGAATCATGTCTCATATGCTTTGGGTATAGGATCGATTACATGTGCTATAATTTTCATCTGTTCTAAATTTTCCAAATGCCTATGGCATTAAGAGGGAAAAGGACTAGAAATGGATATGACTAAAATGATTAAGCAATTGTCGAGGAAAATCTGAGGTTTACCAAAGATTGGTAGCTCATGGACATTTGGAAGTATACTGTAATTTTGGAAGGACCATATTGACATATTCTGAAAAGAGACAACTCTTGTTCAGAAGCGATAGTCAAAATGGGAATATGGAAATGTTTCCATAGGTGGAAATTATTCATTAAATCTTGGCAAGATTAGAAAAGTTAATTCAATAAGGATGTTAAAAGGAATGTACTTTGAATATGAGACTTCGTGTCCATGGAATTGTTCTCCATTGGAATACTTTGTTAAGTCTATTGCCAAGTCTTTGTGACTTTTGTGCATAGTCATTACAAGAGGATCATTGCATGTAAGTTTAGAATCTGATAGATTATAGTAAATGGAAAGAATCTTGTATTCTTACATTTGTCATAAGGATTTGGAATTGTGAAATGAGCATCATTGAAATGTTTTCAATTGATCTATTCCACAAAGAAAGGACCATAGGTAAACATAGTGTGCATGCATGTAGCATGGGACAAATATTGTTTTAGTTCAAGTATTAAGTTGATTATTTTAAACATTATATAATGAATAATGAGTAATCAATATGACTCAAAAGTTTTGGGGCCATATGGGATTAGTATTATTCTTGTGTTTCACTTTGCATGTTTTGACTTCCCGAATAACTAGGTTAGTCAAACCGTTCACAGTAGATCATACTTTGGAAGTAGGTATTAAGGCAAGACTATCATGAATGGGTCTGTAGTTTGTCTAGGTGTTTTAGACATAGCTGCAGGATTCATGAGTGCTCCTAGAATAAGATTCGAGTATTGGATTAAACCCACGCTCATTTGAATCACTTCATGGATTTTATCACGAGTGATCATGAGAAGATAATATCTTATATTCTTCAAACGGAGAGATATGAGTTGTAGTCTACAAGTCGGTTGCACATGGATAATGTGAAAACGCACCAAAAAACACATTGTTGTGTGTGATTTGATGATATATGTAGGCCCCTCGATGATTTAGTGATGACAACCCCAAGTGCTCGGTCGAGCCTGGACTTATTTGATTTGTTCAATTAGTCGGTCGTTATAAATTAGAAATTGGGAAACAACAGATGGACAGAGAGAATGACAACCCCTAGAAACCCAGTGGAAGATCGAAATTGAAAAGAAGCTCAAGGAGTGAAGAAGATTTAGAAGAATTCATCATTGATCTAGTTGGTTTGCTTAATAAACTTATGTCTAGCTTGTTTTACTTAGATCTAATGTGTTTTTCTGCTACAATGAGAGGCTAAACTCCTTTTACTTCTATTTAGTGAAGATGAACTTGATCTATATGTGTTGATTTTGACATTAGATGATTATATTTGATTCTATTTGTGTTACATGTGTATGAAACCTAGCATGTTTAAGTTCTAGTTTATATTGCATATAAATTAGATTTTGTGTGTTATTTGATCATATTAATTACACGAATCTATCTCCTAATTGTTTGTGATCATTAAATACTTAGATCTAGGGTTAATCATATCTTAGTTTCAGTAATTAAAGTTAGTAACATTAACTGTGTTAGAGAGCATAGTTAGTCTTAACTAGTGCATTGTTGCTTAACTTGATAATAGGAGAGTAACTAATATCATTCATAGTACAAATGTGCTATTATCAATTTGGTGTTTAACTTGTGCATGATGATTGCTTTGTCATTCATAAGTTGGTAGGCGTAGTTATTTTATTCTAATAGCTAGATAATTGGTAATCAATATAATCTATCAAATAGAAATCAACCATAAGAGAAGGAGAAATCAAATCTAGGCAGAAGTATTCCTTTGGTTCTTGAAGTTGCTTTTTTTTGTTTTCTTACTTGTTAGGTGATATTACACTATTCTGATCTTGAAAAATTAGTAAAACCCCCAATTCATCGTTGTTCCTTAGTTTAATTAGAAGTAGTTAATTAATTTAATTAAATTTCGTTCTCTGTGATCGACAACTGACTTACCTAAGCTATATTATAATCTGACTAGGTACACTGTCTATAGATACATAGTTAGTAAAAGTTTGTTACGTTATAAATTTAAAACTAAATAGGTACTTTCATGCACATCAATTATCCTATAGGGGTTAGTGTTGTTCTTGCTTCTGCTACAAACAAAACAAAATCATTTTATACAATTAAGATAAATAACATTTGACATACTCATTAATATAACATATTTATACTTGAAAAAGTCCGCTCTTGAAAAATCCATTGCAACATTATTGCACGAAAAAAACTCAGTCAACATCAATATTTTCATCTTCCATGTAAATCTTGACATTGAATTTAACGACTCTGCACTATTGGATGTCATAAGAAAGTACCGATTCCCAAGAAAATGTGCTCTTCCCCATTTTTCATGGTTTATTTTTTGTATGTATTCTCATACACCAACGTTTACATTTCTTTTTTTTTTTAATGCCATCATCGATATCTTGAAAAGTATACATTTTGCAAGTGTCCCAAAACAATAAATGTACTATATTGTTGCTTCCGTATTTAGATGCTATGTTGAAATACAAATGGATACCACATACTCCATGATAGGCGGGAGGGAATATATTGGAAATGGATGTCTCTCTAGATGGAGGCCTATTGGACATGAATATAAGATCTTCCACATTGCCTATATATTCGTAACTTTTTAAGGAACTATGACCATGTGTATGTACTCTCACTTTTGCATATAACATAACCAATTGACAATATTTGGTTTTATCCACCTATAGGGGTGTATGTTGGGTTTTATTATAACTAAACACACTAGATTTTGCGCTATGGAATAATCAAAACAATACTTATGTGTACATACATCATAGGATCTAGGTTTTACTTATTATAGCAACCTGCTTTGATATTAAACAAAATACGGAATACGGACCTCTTGATATTTGATCGTGACCTTCTGATTGATAGCTCTTGCAAAGGATGGAAGACTTAATAGAGAATCCCTTTAATGTAGTCAGAACGAAGATTCCAAGAAGCAAATAAGGAATAACTCTAGAGAAGGGATATTTCGAAAATCCTGCAACCCTTGAGAAGGCCTAGGATTTTCAAACTCAAGGATAGATGATAGAAGGTGAGACGATTTCTAGAGAGAAAAAATAGTTTTTTTTGCGATTTAATCCTTAGCACCCTTTTTATGGGAAACAACTTAAATCCTTAAGCTAGTCAAATT
The DNA here is from genome assembly GCF_002870075.4 of Lactuca sativa. Taxonomy (NCBI): domain Eukaryota; kingdom Viridiplantae; phylum Streptophyta; class Magnoliopsida; order Asterales; family Asteraceae; genus Lactuca; species Lactuca sativa. Next base: position 111,130,469 of record NC_056626.2, read on the forward strand.
CCTAAAGATAATCCTTAACATGTTCAAACCCTGTTGTATCCTTATCTAAGACCCTCAAAATCGTCCCCTTCTTGTATCCAGAGGGTTCTAGAATATTCCAATTAAACTCAAAATATTAATTAATATTCTACCCCTTTAATTAGTTAAAACTATTTAATTAATTCCAAAATAATTTCCAATTAGTTTATTAATTAATAATAAATCAACAACTAGTTTTTTTTCTCAATTTTCCCTATTGCTTATTGTATAATGAGGCCAATCTAAAAGGAATTATTATTATTTGAAATATTACCAATAGTTTATGACATTTGATACTATTTCCAACAGTGTGCCTATGCCACCAAAGATCCAATAGTCTCCAACTAGAATATGCCAAAAAGATGAGATAAAAAAAATGCTTACTAGTCTCCATGACAATATACAATCAGCTAAATATGAACTAGTCTAAACTATGGAAAATAATTAGGCTAACAATACAACACACACACACACACACACCCAGACACACACACACACACACACACATATATATATATATACACACACACACACACACTAATACATCCTTGTAGTTGGAGTAGGAGATCAAGAGCAGACACTCAATCTGGATCTAAAATCGGTGAAAAGCGAAGTTGGTTAACACTTTGTGAATATATACTTGTATAGAAGACTATAAGGGACGTTTAAGACACATATTTTACCATTTGAGACCTTATCTCGTACAAAATGAATATCTATCTCAATTTGCTTTTTGCAATGATGTTACATTGGATTGGTCGATAGATAAACGACACTAACATTATCACATTAGACATTTGTACATCAGGCATGTAATTCACAAAGAAGGTTTCGCAGCTAACAAGTTTCACGATAACAATGGTGATGTGTGGTTTAATATATAAAATTTTATATCAAAGTTTTATATTCATAAAAATGGTTTTACGTAACTAGAATATAACATACATTAGGCAGTGTACTCAATCATATAGCAATATAGCTATGGCAAGACCAAGTATTGAACACAAGGGAAACATATATGATTTTGAATCATAAAATTAAACAATTAATTAATGAAAAGACAGAAAAGAAAATTAGGATTTTATTTAAACAGTGTCATTAACATTAAAAACTAGCAAAATATAGTAAAAAAGTTTATTACAATATAACTAAAGAGGATTTTGCATGGAATTGACCCAAGTCAATCTAAAATTAGAAAATCTATTTCTAATCCAAAAGAAATATTGAGATTGAACAAGATCCCTTAGAACTACCTTAACAAGTTTAACTTTCGCGAACAATAACTTATTGCGAAAAGACCAAACCGCCCAAAGCATGCAACATTCGAGCATATAGTTTGAAATCCATATTAGCATGCAATTCTAAAGGCTCATACAATAGGCATACATAGGCATTTCTCCTAGCACCTATCATGCGATTCTAACCAGATCCTTAGCCCTAATCTAGCATGCTATTAACATATAAACATACTATAACAAATAAAAATGTATGGGTATTTTGGGAAATACTTACTTGAGCTTGGACGATTTCATGCATCACACCCCTTATTTTATAAAACTATTTGCAAAACCTTTTTCCTTTTTACAAAATCCTTAGGTTGAGTTCTGACACACCCAGAGAGTGTCCCCGGATCCCTCCAACCAAGGCTCTCATACCAACTTGTAACTTCCCAAAAATACTAAGTAAAACTTTTTTGATATAAAATCAACCAAACCATCAACCATATATTTCAAAAATAATCAAGTATGTCATAGTAGAAAAATAATTATCATAGTACAATCCCAAAATCTTAAAATGCCAAACACACGTGGATGCGATACGATCATGTCGGGCCCTTCCCATTTGAACTGGAAATACCTAAAACAATTTAAAATAAATCGTATGCGCAAAGCTTATTGAATTCCCCAAAATACCCCATACCATACATACATACATCAGGCCCCGCCCGGTACAAATCTATCAATCATATGTGTGGGCCCCGCCCAACACCTTCTTCAGACCCTACCCAACATTAGGCCTCGCTCGGTATACATACAAACAATGCAAGAGTTACACAGACAACTAGCATCCGATAACATAACAATGGGCTAGCATTGCTGCCTTTGACCCGTAAATACTATGAAGAGACTCACCTATCAAATTATGATCAACTGTTAACGCTCTTACTACCATGAAAACAGATGATGTATACCACCTATACAATGATACAAACTACACCCTTAGCTTACCTTCCAAAAATAGGGGTTTGACCAAAAGTCAACACAAGTCAAAAAGTTGATAGTCAAAGTTGACTCGCCATGTCGTGGCTATCCTTGACCATGTCGTGACCCTCAAACGACAAAATAGATGTGGTTTCCCTGAGTAGCCACAATGTGGCAACTTAAGGCCACGACATGGTCACTGGGTTTAAAAGATCTTAATGGGTTATGTTGCTTCCTTCAGCCCCAAGAGCTCCAAGCTTATATGTAGTCCGAAATATGGTCTTGAAGGATAAAGTTTCCAACTTTATCTATTAAGTCCACCTAAATGAATAAAATCTCAACCCCTAAGTTCCATAAGGCTAAAAATGGCAAAGACTCAATCATTAAGCACTTAATCCTGAAGGACCTTAGTCCAAATTTTCCAAAATGCTCCTAGGACCCGAAATGGTCCATAAAATCCAAAACTTATGGTCTTGCATGACCCATGCATGTCCTTTTTCAAACTATGTCAAAATGGGGAACAATATGACCCAAAGTCCATGCATGGATCACAACTTACCACAAAATTCTAGATCAATAAGATATAGCATTTAAGGGACACATAGAAACTATAAAGTCGTAAACTTTATCTCTTTTAACCACTCCAACCACTCCAAAAGGACCAAAACATGCTCCAAAATCTAGATAAATGAAGAAGAACACAAAAAGTTAGAAGCCCAAGGACTTACAAGGAGTCCAGAAGATGCACACAAATGGATGAAGGATCACTTGTTGAACCAAAGTAGTAACTGTTATCCTTATTCCTTCAAAACCACCGCAAGTTAACTAAGATGGGCATAAGAGCACCAATGAGGATTAAGGTTAGGGTTTCTGGGGTTTAAGAGTGATGGAGGCTGAGAATGAAGAACCCTACCGTCCCACATTCTTTTAAATATCCGAAAAATTAGGGTTTAGGCATCAGCGACGGCCGCACCGTGACCTTTACTTTCAACGTCGTGGCGATTCAATAGAGATATGCGACAAAAAATGTCCCGCCGCGCCGTGGCGGTCCTTCCCCACATCGTGGCAACTCCCAAAATCAAATTTGTATTAAAATAAAGTATACCTCAAAAACTGGATTTTACAAATGGCTAGACCATTGATAATGAGGACCAAACTTCCTGTTTCTATTCGGGGTTTTGCAATCTTACATGCCGGATCACTGATATGTATGAGACCAAGTTCATATCACGTATATTCTCCCCTACAACTTTCTTTTTGTCAAGATCCAAATATACCCCATTTGAGAAATTTTGGGTGTGTAGTATATGTCCCCATTGCACCGCTACAACGGACCAAAGTGGGTCCTCAAAGAAGGTTGGGAATATATGTTGGTTATGAATCAGTCTCTATTATAAGATATCTTAAAGCTTTAGAAGATGATGTTTTTACAGCATGCCTTGCTGATTGCCAATTTGATGAGGCAAATTTCCCAACATTAGGGGAGAAAAGAAGAATCTAGAAAATGATGTTTCATGGCATGAGCCTTCTTTATCATATCTTGACACTCGCACAAAGCAATGTGAAATGGAACTTCAAAAGATAATGCAATTCCATGAAATGAAAAATCAATTGCTTGATGCATTTGATGACACAAAAAGGTGAGTAATGCATTTCCTCACACCTAGATTTATGAAAAAATTAGGGTATAGATGTATGAAAAATAAAGGGATATATACAGTAAAGTCCCAATATTTTCATCGATTTGACACGAAAGTCCTAAACTTTATTTTTTTGACAGTAAAGTCCAAATTACCGGCAATTTTTGACACTTTTACCCTTTTTTCCCGGTTAGCCGGTAATTAGGACTTTTTTGTCAACAAAATAAAGTTTAGGACTTTCTTGTCAAATTGTCAATTAGGACTTTACTGTCAAAAAAATAAACCTTAGGACTTTTTTGTCAAATCGTTCAAAATATTGGGACTTTAGTGAATATATAATTTTTTTTGTTAGAAATTTAATGGTATGATACTCTTTAAGCATAAGAGTTATTGAAACATTCTCTAATCAGCTAGATCCTATTGAAATCCTTTACGTTTGCTTCTTGTTAAATCGTTTTTTTAATCTCAACAAACCGACATTGAAAAAAATTGAGATAATCAAGAAAGAAAGAAAGAACCAGGGTTGTGTTGGCTTTTTGTAGTCTCAAAAATGGAGAAATTAGAAACCTAAAAAAACGAAATTACCCTAGCTTTATACAAACACAAACAACACATGCCTAGTCAAAAGGGTGTGAATGTGGAGAAGGGAAAGAAGGGCAATTTCGTTTTTTTCGGTTTCTTATTTCTCCATTTTTGAGACTGCAAAAAGCCAACACAACCCTGGTTTTTTCTTTCTTTCTTGATTATCTCAATTTTTTTCAATTTCGGTTTGTTGAGATTAAAAAAACGATTTAACAAGAAGCAAACGTAAAGGATTTCAATAGGATCTAGCTGATTAGAGAATGTTTCAATAACTCTTATGCTTAAAGAGTATCATACCATTAAATTTCTAACAAAAAAAATTATATATTCACTAAAGTCCCAATATTTTGAACGATTTGACAAAAAAGTCCTAAAGTTTTTTTTTTTTTTACAGTAAAGTCCTAATTGACGATTTGACAAGAAAGTCCTAAACTTTATTTGGTTGACAAAAAAGTCTGAATTACCGGCTAACCGGGGAAAAAAGGTAAAAGTGTCAAAAACTGCCGGTAATTTGGACTTTACTGTCAAAAAATTAAAGTTTAGGACTTTCTTGTCAAATCGATGAAAATATTGGGACTTTACTGTATATATCCCAAAAATAAATGAGTAAAATGAATTGTAAGATACAAGGCTAGGATTGTGGCTCAAGGTTTCTCTCAAAGACCTGGAATTGATTAAGACGAACTTGTTCACCAGTAGTAGATGCAACCCCTTTTAGATATTTAAATGGAACTCTCTGAAAATTTAGATATGTGTCTTATGGATGTTGATACAGCTTACTTGTATGGATCACTTAACATTGATATTTATATGAAAATCCCTGAAGGATTTAAAATGCTTGTAGCGTTATGTGAAAAACCCAAAGAAATGTATTCTATAAAATTTCAAAAATCTTTGTATGGGTTAAAGAAATCTGGATGCATGTGGTACAATCATTTAAGCGATTATTTGACAAGTAAAAGTTATAAAAATAACACTATTTGTCCATGCTTATTTATTAAGAAACCAACATCTGGATATGTGATCATAGCGGTCTATGTTGATGATCTAAACATCATTGGAGTGAATAAATAAATCCTTGAATTGATTGAAATTTTAAAGAAAGAATTTGAAATGAAAGATCTTGGAAAAACCAAATATCGTCTTGGTTTACAGATTAAGTGTATGTCTAACATAATACCTATGCATCAATCTAATTATACAAATAGAGTCTTGAAACGTTTTAATATGACCAATGCCAATCATTTAAGCACCCTAATGGTTGTTAGATCATTAAATGTTGACAAATATCCATTTCTTCCCCGCGAAGAAAATGAAGAAGTTCTTGGTCCAAAAGTATCATATCTAAATGTAATTGGGGCTCTTATGTATCTTACCAATTGTACTAGAACCGACGTTTCTTTCACTATAAACTTGATAGCAAGGTCTAATTCATCCTCAACAAAAGACATTGGGATGGGATCAAGCATATTTTGAAATACCTTCGAGGAACTACAGATTTACGGTTATTTTATCGTAATGATTCAAAACAAGTTTTGATTGGTTATGCAGATGTTGGCTATTTATTGATCCTCATAAAGCTATATCTCAAACTGTATACGTATTCTTGAACGGAGGCACCATAATTTCCTGAAACTCTCAAAAGAAAATACTTGTCACCACATCCTCAAATCATGCAGAAGTAATTGCACTAAATGAAGCTAATAGAGAATGAACATGGTTAAGATTGATGAGACAACTCATTTTGTCTTCATGTGGACTAGATAAAGATAAAGTTTTAACTTTAATTTATGAAGGTAACTCAGCATGTGTCACTCAAATAAAAGAAGGATATATCAAGAGTGACAAAACAAAACATATACCTCTAAAGTTTTTTGTGTACATTCAAGAGCTTATAAAAGATCAAATGTTTGAGATATAATATGTTCACCCCAGCACCATTGTAACAAACCTCTTCACGAAAGCACTTCCTACTGAAATCTTTAGAAAACATGTACATTGCATTGGAAGGCGACATGTGCATAACACGTAATGTAACAAATGTCTAAATGAGAGGGAGTCAACTATATACCACACTTTTTTTTTTCCCTTCGTTAAAGTTTTTCCCATTGGGTTTTTCTTAACAAGGTTTTTAATGAGGTAGTACTTCAAGGTTGAACTTAGATTAGAAACATTGTAATCCAAGGGGGGTGTTACAAATTAAATCAAATTAGTGAGTTAGACAATGCATGTGGATGAAAAATTTTCACCCTTTTAATAATTTCCTTAACCTAGTGAATTACTATTTTGATGATGTATGAATAAGATGTTATGTAGTATAAATATCCATCAAATATAAAGAGAAAATCACACCATCTTGAATACAATCTTGTAAGTGTTCAAGAATCCTCTCAAATCTCCTTCTTTTATTTTATAATGTTTTGGTTTAATTTTGCTAGTTTTAGTTTTAATCATGTCAAATTTAGAATATATATATATATATATATATATATATATATATATATATATATATATATATATATAATTGCCACAAATTGTACATACAATCAACATGAATCAAATGTACAACCTTAACCCACAACGAATTTGGCTCAATAAAAAACCTCAAAACCCATTTGAATAGTGATACATGGTTAAACTCTCTAAGACCGATCTAGGCATAATGCTCATTCAAAGGCGTAGTTATATGGATGCAACGGTGGGTATTGGCCCATCAATACAAATTTAAGTTGAGATATATATTTATATAATAAAACACAAACGCTGTAAAGTTTGACACGACCCATCACATTCAAAACTTAAATTCATAATGATGGAAATATGTATATATTATGGCACATCGATTCTTAATCATTTTTTGAATGATGAAATTATATTTCAATCTCCACAATGAGTTTATTATTCACCACGTTCGTATACTATTTTTTTATTATTATATTACTTAATCAGTTATTTGCAACTTAAATGAATAATTTACTTTGAAATGCATATATTGTTATACTTTGTTACCATTTGAATTATTTTCTATTTATTGTATTTTGTAACTTATTTAGTGTATCTTAAAACAAAATTTTGGCTATGTCATTGTGCCCATTGCGTTAAGCTTACATGACATCTCTTATTACATGTTATAACATGTGAATATCTTCCCTACTTCTAGTTATGTTATATCTCATTAGGTTGGTAACGTAGCTCAAGGGGAGTTCAAAAAAAAACAATCATTTTTTTTCATTTTAAAGTGTGGTGTTAGGTATTTCCTAACAAATGAAATGATGTTAAGAATGATGTGACATATAGGGTGATAATTTTTTGACGTTATAACATAAGGTTGCTAAAAAGACACCCTATTTTTCCATATAGACATCCTATTTGGTTTTTAAGATATTTTTAGTGGTTCAATTTGCATTGTTTTTCGAAAAAGTAAGTTATAAATAATGTCTAAGAGGTGTTAATTTAGAAAATACCTACCAATATGGAGACCGTAGACCATAGTCTATAGCTACTAACATTATTTTCCACATAACCCAAAGAAAGTGTCTTCTCCCCAAAAGGACGACATCCAAATTATCCGAACACGTTATAAATTCTTTACGAAAGTTTAAAAATTGACATATAATAAATAAAAAATTGCAACAATGGTATCTGTGGTATGTCAAAACTAGCAAGTTTGGTCAAAATAATTTTAGACTCGCAAGGGTTGTCCAAAAGTTTCATTTTGTTGCGAGTCTAGTCCAAAATTTTTGAAACTTTTTAAAATGACGGATTTACCCATATTAATATGATTTTAATTTTTCTTATTTATTTTTTTTTTCTAATTTTCAGATTTAAAAAAAAAAGAAAATAAAAATAAACATACACCCTAATAATCCACCCAAACCCCACCCACATCTATCTCTCTCTCTCTCTCTCTCTCTCTCTCTCTCTCTCGAATACTTCACCGGAAACCACCCTAACGTCAGAAGCCACTGTCAGCGCCAGAAACCTCCACGAGCGTCGCCAGAAACCGCTACCACCATTGTTGGAAGATCTAAAAGATGACATGGACCTCTTTGTTGGAACGCCTTCGATCTGAAAACCCTCGCCGAATATTTACAGATCCGTTCATCAGTGGAGTTGTCACCCTCTTTATCGGTTCGTCCTTCTCCGGTGGAGATGAAGGACGCCCCCTTGCAGATGAAGCCCCCTGTTGAGTGGACGAGATCAGAGCAATAAATATTTTTCCATTTTTTCTGGTGGAGATGAAGGATGACGGATATTTCAAGATCTGTTCAGATATGTTTTAGTGGTCATTCGAAGGCTCCGAAAAAGGCAGTAAGAATGGGAAGACGGAGATCTGTAAAGTCGTTTGGGAGCTAGGTTTTTCAAAATGAAAACCACCTCAGATCGAAAAAGACGAAGACGAAGACGTAGAGGAAATCATTCGATGACAATTAGACAAAAACAGTGGCTGCCCGCAGGTGGTGGTAGTGGTGTTGTTTTTTGAAGTGTAAAAACCAGATGGCCTAAAATGGTTTCAAGATTTTCCAAGTCTGATGTGTTTTTATGTGTTTGGAGAATAAAACTATCAAATATAGGTGGACAGACGGTGGTAGGCGACAATAGTGGTGGTGGCGTACGGTGGTGTCGATGGCGGCGGATAATGGTTTTGGTGGCAGCAGACATATTGCTCAGAATGTGTTTGTATGTGTTCCTGAGCGTTTCTGGAGAGAGAGAGAGAAAGAGAGAGAGAGAGAGAGATGTGGTTGGGGTGGGGTTTTGGGTGGATTATTAGGGTGTATATTTATTATTATTATTATTATTATTATTATTATTATTATTATTATTATTATTATTATTATTTGTGACATCCCCAAAATCACGGCCAGAAAAGATCAGTTTCATTTATGCTTTTAAAATAATTTCAGAGTAAATCATTTTGATTTAAAAGAGTTGCGAAATTTGTTCCCAAAACAAAATATGATAAAATAAAGTTTATCAAAGCATTTCATCAAGAGATGCGTTTTCATTAATTAACAATATTCGGGATGTCATGTTCCGATACAGACCAAAAGCATAAACAATATAAAATAGACCTTACAACAGTTATTTATAACTCCTGATCTATAATCCAAAATCTCTCGTCAAGTCCACCCATTTATACTCTTATGCCATTACCTGTAATGCAAAGAAAACTGAGTAGGTCAGGCTTGGGAGCCTGGTGAGCATGTAGGGTTTTCAACCCACAATAATACATTTATTATATTGAATTATCAAACAATCAACCCAAATACTCATTCCCATTATCTCCTTTATTTCTTAAGGATTTAACCTAAGAATCAACTATCCTTTATCCATTTATTCCTAAGGATTGGCCTAAGGAATTGACACAAAGTCCACCACTGCCAAGGTCCACAAATTACGATTGGTAAACACTTAGTTCAACATACTTAACAAACACCTAGTTCTAACACTCCTAGTGAACAATTAATTCAAAACATCTGGTGAATACTTAGTTCTAAAACACTTAGTGAACACACTCAGTTCAACAACACCAAGTGAGCACATCTAGTTCAAAAATACTTAATGAACACATTGAGTCCAAAAATACCAAGTGAACACATAGAGGTCGGAAATAACTAATGAACACATTGAGTTCAAACACCAAGTGAACACGTAGAGTTCAAAAATACCTAATGAACACATTGAGTTCAAACACCAAGAGAACACGTAGATTTCAAAAATACCTAATGAACACATTGAGTTCAAAAATACTTATTATTTCGTCTCACATCAACTATTTCATCTACCCATGTTCTACCCAGCATATTTGTAGATGCAAACACATATACAATTTAAATCTTTTAAAACATGTATAAAACATTATTTCAACATCTATCTCAAGTAAATAAACATTGTATAAACACCTCGCACGTACTTCATAGCAAATACTTCATATCTATGCGGTAGAAGAAAGTGAATATACATTCACACATATAACAACAAAATATACACATAACACGTATTTCGTATAAAATACTTCGTATTTATGCGTTAGAAGAAAGTAACCACACACTCACTTGATCAGAAGATGATCAGACAGCACTACGGCTTGTAAAAGTAGTATTCTTCGGTAGATCTCCACAAAAATCGAACTTCTCGCGGGCAGAGCTTCGGCTCGGGAATCTTACTTCTCGGGATCTTCAGGACCTCGGGACTTGCTTCGGGGCTCGGGAATGATACCGGGGCTTCGGGGTACTTTTGGCATGCAAATCGATGCAAAACGGGAGAGAGAAGAGAGAAAAAGAGCAATTGAGTCGGCTGCCCTCGCATCCTATTTATAGGAGGCTGGAGCCTCGGAGTACGCGGGGCGTACAGCAGTACGCAGGGCGTACGCGTCCGAATCGTCATGGCATGCGTCATCCGAAGAACTCGAGTGCGAGGGACGTCACGCTTCACTGTACGCTGGGCATACAACAGTATGCTGGGCGTACTTCGGATGAGTCCGATGACTCCCCTTCGGATAATACCGGATTTTATAATTAATTTTAAATATTAATTATTTAATAAATTTCGTAAATTGATATCTTCTTCATACGAACTCCGGTTTCGACGTTCTTTATATCCACGCGTAGGTGAGACTACGCTCTACAACTTTCGTTTAGAGTCGGCTAATTTTGACTTTATTTTTATTAATTATTTTTAGTAGGCCGGGATAGAAAAACTTCGTTATAAATTCATAACTTCTTCGTTTGACGTCCGTTCTCGCCTAACTTTTCATCGTTTTACTACAATTAATGAGATCTTCGATTCTCATTTATATTGTTTCGGCTAAAAACCGCTCGGTCTCAAATTGAGTATTCGGGTTGCATACCGCTAAGTCGAAACTTCGAAAAATCATAACTTCTTCGTTATAACTCGGATTTCGGTGTTCTTTATATGTACGGAATCCTTGTAGCATATACTACAACTTAGTTAAGATTATTCATCCTAAATAATCTTCTATTAAAAAGTCATTTTTGACGCTTATCGTCTCTAAATTGACTAGCCCTGATCTACGGGCGTTACAATTATCTCCCCCTTAGGATGATTACGTCCTGGAATCATCAACGAAATAGGATTCGTATACTGACTCCATAAGTTATCTCTCCATCCTAATTAATAACCTTGATGCTCAATCCTGCATCTGCTCTTCTTACTATGTTGGACTTTAAATCGTAACCTTCAAGTTGCAAAATAAATCCTTATTGTGGACGCCTTCTTCTTCTTAGGATAAATACATTCATTTATCTATTGTAACTAACCGATGGGTCGTGTCCCGATGACCTCTCATCGTAGTCGGACTCAATTTAATATGACCACTAGGGTCGGAATAACCATCATCCTACTAGTCATTACCGAAACAATGGTAATGACATGCTTGAATAAAACGGAAACAATTTCTAGCTTCTTGGTAACCTTGTGACTTTCCCTGATCCAAGTGCGAGTCCTGTGCTTCCGGTAGTATAGATCTTTACTACCATTCACACCTACTCATACTCGTCCCAAGCATTGTCTCGCAGTTAACCAAGTCACCATACATAAATCATATAATCATTCAACACATCAGATATTAAAACTATAGATACCACCTAGATATAAAAACCATACATATCACATAGATATCAAAACCATACATATCACATAGATATCAAAACCATACATATCACATAGATATCAAAACTAGGGTTTATATTAATTCTTGAAACGATTACACAAAGGTTCAAGTTAACCCTATACTATGCCTCTAATAGGCTACACCATAAGTTACTATTCGCACTGCTACTTCATAACTGATTATTAGATCTAAAATCCTCATCCTTGATTCGCTTCGTTGAGGATCATGTGGAATGCCCTTGGCTTTGCTGGTTCTTTCTTCTTCGGGCAATTGATCGAAATATGCCCTTTTTCGTTACACTCATAACACACTCTCTTACTAGATGCACATTCATTGGCGTAGTGCCCAGTCTTTCCACACTTGAAACATGTAACCTCCTCGCCACATTTTCCTAAGTGTTTCTTCTTTCACTTATCACACCATCTCGCTTCATCCCCTCCTCCTTCGAACTTTTTCGAACCAGACTTTGAGAAATTTCTCTTCTCGTCGGACCTTGAAGAACCTTCATGCTTCCTTTTCTCACCAACTTCAACTCTCTCCAGACCCTTCTCTCTCATCTGCGTCTCAACATTCCTGGCTGCTCTAACGGCCGTTTTCAAGGTAGTTGCCATTTTGACTGTTGGGCCAAAGTCTGTGGGCAATCTGAAACGACCCAAAAATACGACACGAAAATTTCATTTTTAATATAACCATAATCATAAACGGAGTATATCATAATAAAACCATGCGTTGCAAATCTCAAAACCATACTAAAATACAAATGAGAAAACGGTGTCATGACTGTATCAAAACATATATAAGATAACTGATCAACTCCCAGGATAAAAGCTGTGGCTGTGGTGTGTGTGATGCCATCATCCCGAGCCCTTCCCTCTGCTTGCGGAAGTACCTGAAACCAAAACTGAAACTGTAAGCACGAAGCTTAGTGAGCTCCCCCAAACTACCACATACCACACAGTAACATATAAAGCACATAGTGGGCCTTTCCCACTGCATCGGACCGAAGTCCGGCTAACCGGGGCCATGCCCCATACATCGGACCGAAGTCCGAAGTTGGCTGAAACATCGGACCGAAGTCCGAAGCTGACTGGGACCTTCGTCCCCTACATCGAACCGAATCTGAAGCTGACTAGGACATCGGACCGAAGTCCGAAGCTGACTGAGACATCGGACCGAAGTCCGAAGCTGACTGGGACCTACGTCCCCTATATCGGACCGGAGTCCGAAGCTGAAAACGGACCGAAGTCCGAAGCTGACTGGGACCTTGTCCCCTACATCGGATCGAAGTCCGAAGCTGACTGAACATAGCATAAACATATCATCTAGCATAAACACATAACCCTGTCTGAACCACGAAGGCATCAAACATACTAACTACTACATCGGACCGAGGTCCGAAGCTGACTGCTAGCTAAACGGGCCGGCATTGTGGCCTTAGACCCGTTACTACTGGAAGGAACACTCACCTCGTGAACTGGCTGCTGTGTGAATGGCTCTGGAAGCTAACTGCTGCTGCTCCGGTATCTCCCCGGCTACAAGGCCATAAACACACTCAATCAAATACTAAACACTGCACTGGGGTATAATGACTCTTTTACCCTTGGTCAAAGTCAACTCTCCCGGTCAAAGTCAACCTACAGTTGACCTGACTCGCCGAGTTGGGCCACCAACTCGCCGAGTCTCTAATCTCATTTCACAACCCCACTCGTGGCTACTCGTCGAGTATGGCATCGACTCGACGAGTACTCTCTCTATCCAAGAACTCAGACAATCTTCATCCGACTCGCCAAGTCATATGAACAACTCGACGAGTTGTTCTTGAGCTTAAGAAGATTGCCTTGGACTCGCCGAGTTGTATGAACAACTCGCCGAGTCCCTCCATTACTGAGTCTGCTCTCCGACTCACTGAGTCCACTCTACTACTCACAGGCTTCCACTCGTCATCACTCAAAAGAGGAAAAACGGGGACTCGCGACTCGACTCGCCGAGTCGCTTGCATGCAGCAACTCAAAACTCGATTCTGCTTGAATCCAGTGTATAAAACTAATAGATCTGGATCCCCTTAACTCGATTAGCACATAAAGATTCTATCTTTACGTGCCCATAGGCATCCATGAAGCTAAAAATGGCTCAAAAAGCATAATAAAGCTAGATCTAGGGTTTTCATGCAAGGTAACTTCAAAAAGGCAATAGATCTGGGCTCTACAACTCCTAAATGAACTGATCTAAGGATATCTCGACATAATAGGGCATCCATACAATCATAAGGCTTGAGAGAAGCATCAAACTAGATCTAGAAGAGTTCTAATGGAGGTTAAAAGCATAAAACAGGAGGGAATCCGAAGAATACCTCAAAGAACTCTGATTTGCCCTTGGATCTTTTCTCTACACCTCTTCTCCTTGCTCCTTTCTTCTTCTCCTTCTTCAAGCCTTCCAAAATTTAACACAAGAACACTTAGATCACTCAAGGATGGATTAGGGTTTTCTCACAACTTTCTGAGGGTGAAGGAGGCGAGATTGGGGGCTATAAGGTGGATTAAATAGTGAGCAACCCGGGGATTTAGGGTTTCTTCCAGGCAGGCAGACTCGCCGAGTCCCGAATATGGACTCGCCGAGTCGCCGACTAACACGTGCTCGAAATCCCGTCCCTACTCGGCGAGTCAGGCTATGAACTCACCGATTCCCTCTTGCAAACTTCTAATTAAATACTATGGAATCATCATACCGGGGACGGGTCGTTACAATTCTCCCCCACTTGGCTCAGACTTCGTCCTCGAAGTCTGCTACGGCTGAATCTGCAAATATCTCCGGATAGTGCTCTCTCATCTCCTCCTCAGCCTCCCACGTCCACTCAGACCCCTTCCGGTGCTGCCACTGCACTTTCACTAACTGAATTTCCTTGTTCCTCAAGGTCTTTGTCTTCCGGTCCAGAATCGCGACCGGTCTCTCAATATAATTCAGGCTGCTATCAACTTGAATATCCTCTAGGGGAACGACTGCTGACTCATCCACCAAAAACTTCCTCAACTGAGATACATGGAAAGTGTTGTGGATCTGACTAAGCTCCACAGGAAGATCCAACCGATAAGCAACCCGACCCACCCGGGCCAAAACCCTGAAAGGACCAATAAACCTGGGACCCAACTTGCCCCTCTTCCGGAACCTGATAACACCCTTCCAAGATGAGACCTTTAGAAGGACCATATCACCCACCCGGAACTCCAAGTCTGAACGCCTCCTATCGGTGTAACTCTTCTGCCGACTCTGCGCAGTCTGCAGTCTACTACGGACCTGCTGGATCAACTCGGTCGTCTTGAGCACCACCTTTGTGCTTCCAATGACTCGCTGACCTACCTCGCCCCAACAAATCGGTGTCCTACACTTCCTCCCATAAAGCATCTCAAAGGGAGGTCGATTAATGCTCGCATGATAACTATTGTTATACGAAAATTCCGCTAACGGAAGGTACGTATCCCAACTGCCACCGAAGTCTAGAACACATGCCATGAGCATGTCCTCGAGAGTCTGAATTGTCCTCTCACTCTGCCCGTCCATCTGAGGGTGGAAAGTGGTTCTGAAATGAAGACGAGTACCCATCTCGTCGTGAAACCGCTTCCAGAATCTGGATGTAAAACGGACATCTCGGTCTGACACCACCGATATCGGCACTCCATGACGTGCCACGATCTCGCGCACATAGATATCGGCTAACTTTTCTGCCGATATACCCTCCTGGATCGGGATAAAATGAGCACTCTTCGTCAACCGATCCACTACTACCCATATCGAATCCACTCCTCGTGCGGTCCTGGGAAGCTTGGTGACAAAATCCATGGTGATGTCCTCCCATTTCCACACGGGAATGTCTAACGGCTGCAACTTGCCGTGAGGCCTCTGGTGCTCCGCCTTGACCTTGCTGCAGGTCAGACACCTCTCAACATACCAAGCGACATCCCGCTTCATGCAGGGCCACCAATAATCGGGTCGAAGATCTCTATACATCTTCGTCGCCCCTGGGTGGATAGAAAATTGAGACTTATGAGCCTCATCCATCAACACCTGCCGTACTCCTCCCCAGTACGGTACCCACACTCTCCCATGAAGTGTCAGCAATCCCCGACTGTCATAATCAAACGAAGATGCTCGGCCCACTATCCTCTCACACTTCTGCCTCTTCTCCTTGAGGCCCTCGACCTGAGCCTCCCTGATCCGTTCCAACAACGGAGTAATCACTGTCATCCTCAAACACAAATCTCTGATAGGGGCTGCCGACACTTTGCGGCTTAGGGCATCGGCCACCACGTTGGCCTTCCCTAGATGGTATAGGATCTCACAATCATAATCCTTCAGCACATCTAACCACCTCCTCTGCCTCATGTTCAGACTCGGCTGATCCATAAGGTACCTCAAACTCTTGTGATCCGTGTAGATAGTACAACGGACCCCATAAAGATAATGCCTCCAAATCTTGAGGGCAAACACAACCGCCCCCAGATCTAAATCATGGGTAGGATAGTTAGCCTCGTGAGGCTTCAACTGTCTCGAGGCGTAAGCTATCACATGGCCTCGCTGCATCAACACTGCTCCCATACCTGTGATTGAGGCATCACAGTAGACTACGAAGTCCTCTAATCCCTCTGGCAAGGTAAGGATCGGAGCCTCGCATAACCTCTGTCTGAGGGTCTCGAACGCTGCCTGCTGCTCAGGCCCGCAACGAAATACCACCGACTTCTTGGTCAGTCGGGTGAGCGGCACTGCTATCTTGGAGAAATCCTGAATGAATCTCCGGTAATACCCTGCCAACCCTAGGAAGCTCCGAATCTCAGATGGAGACTTCGGGACCTCCCACTGCATCACGGCCTCTATCTTGGCCGGATCCACCAGAATACCCCTCTGGTTGATGAGGTGACCAAGGAACTGCACCTCGCGCAACCAGAACTCACACTTGGAGAACTTTGCGAAAAGTCTCTCCTTCCTCAAAACTTCCAGCACCTCCCTCAGGTGCTTCTCGTGCTGCTCCTGCGTCTTGGAATATACCAAGATATCATCTATGAATACTATCACTGACCGATCCAGCATCGGCCTGCACACGCGGTTCATGAGATCCATGAACGCGGCTGGGGCATTGGTGAGCCCAAATGGCATCACCACAAACTCATAATGACCATACCTGGTCCTGAAAGCAGTCTTCTGCACATCCTCATCCCTAACCCGCATCTGATGATACCCGGAGCGTAGATCGATCTTGGAGAACCAAGACGCTCCCTGAAGCTGGTCAAACAAATCATCTATCCTCGGAAGTGGGTAACGGTTCTTCACCGTCACCTTATTCAACTCCTGATAATCTATACACATACGATGCGACCCATCCTTCTTCCTCACAAACGGGATAGGCGCTCCCCAAGGCGAACTGCTCGGCCGGATGAAACCCTTGTCTAGCAGCTCCTGCAGCTGCGTAGACAACTCCTGCATCTCAGGGGGAGCTAGGCGATACGGTGCCTTGGCTATCGGAGCCGCACCAGGAATCAGGTCGATCCCAAACTCAACCTGCCTCTCAGGAGGTATCCCCGGTAAATCCTCGGGAAATACATCCGGGAAGTCTCGCACTATCGGAACATCATCAACTGTCGTCTTGCCCTTCTCCCGGGCATCCAAGACATAAGCTACATAACCAGCGCAACCTTGCTGAAAATAACGCCTCGCCCTTGCGGCGGAACAAAAGGTCGGTCCGCGCTGTGGCCTCTCGCCCTGAATCACTAACTCTCCCCCACTGGGAGTGCGAACTCTCACTAGCTGAAGCTCACAATCAATCACCACCCCATTGGGGCTTAGCCAATCCATGCCCACAATAACCTTATTCCCTCGCAGGGTAATGGGAACCAGGTCCACTGAGAACTGCTCATCAAACAACTGAAGAGAACACCCTTTATGCACTCTGCCGACCCTCACGGTCCTGTCATCTGCTATCTCAACCTCTAATGGACAATCCAGCTCCCCTGGAGCTCTGCTAAATCTCTTGCTAAGTGCAAGCGATACGAATGATCGGGTAGCCCCCAAATCGAATAATACCATAACAGAAATGTTGTTCACAGAGAACGACCCTATATAAAACATACAATCATAAGCAATAATCAATCAATAAAATAAAGAGATGAAGGGAAGATACATACCCGTCACCACATCAGGAGTCGCTCGCGCCTCCTCTGCTGTCATCTGAAACGCTCTACTCTTCGCCACTGGCGCCTCAGCTCGGCCCTGCCGGCCATCTGTAATCCTCAAGGTAGCAGGGGCAGGTGCAACCACCTTCCCTACTGCAGCTAAAATCGGACACTGGGACTTTTTATGTCCCCTCTGATTGCACTGAAAGCAAATCAGATCTGATGCTGCAACAGCAGTAGCAGGGGCCGTACAATCCCTGCTCAAATGCCCAGTCCGACCGCACTTGAAACAGCCGGAACTCCCTGCCTTGCACACCCCATCGTGCATCTTCCCACACCTGCCACATCGGCTGTGGCTCGGCTGAGACCTGGACCTGTGATCTGAAACCTTGGGCTTTTTGCCCGAACCTCCTGAACCCGAAACTGCCTCCGGTTTCCTCTTCTTCTCCATCTCGAGATCAATCTCCCTCTCTCGAGCCCTAGCAATCATGTCGTCCAGCGTTTTACAGCTGGACCGGCTCACAAACTGGCGGATATCGCTCCGCAACATCTCATGATAACGGGCCTTCTTCATCTCCTCATCGGCTGCATACTGAGGAACAAGAAGAGCCCTCTCCCTGAACTTGGCGGTGATCTCCGCCACGGTCTCTGTAGTCTGGGTGAGGTCCTGAAACTCTCTGGCTAACTGCTGCACCTCAATAACTGGTGCAAACTCAGCCCTGAACCTGGTAGAGAAATCAGCCCAGGTCATGGCATCCAATGCTGCATCATCTCCCATAGTATGTCCGACCTCCTCCCACCAATCCCGTGCCCTGTCCTTCAGAAGACAGGACGCCAATCTGACCTTGTCCCCCTCGGGACACCTACTAGTGCGGAATGCGTTGGCCACATCCGCCAACCATCTAGTACTCGCTATGGGGTCCCGTGCCCCATGATAGTCTGGAGCTCCACATGCCCTGAACTCCCGGAAAGTAAGTGTGTGCGACCCCATCATGGCCGCCACCTCGGCACGGAAGGTGCCCAATCTCTCATCCATCAGCTCTAGGATCCCCTCCTTGATCGAACCGAAGATCATAGGAGTCTGCTCTAAAATGATACGAGTAATCTCTGAAGAAAGAAACTCTCTGGTCTGCTCATCCATGTGCTCGTTCCCCGAGCCTGATCCTGATCCCTCCCCGGCACCTCCACTGCCGGCTGCTGTCCTCGGACGCAAAACCACCATACTGAAACACATCATAGCAATATCAGAAAACTGAAATATCTCAAGGGATCATTGATACTACTACTAGCTTCCTGGTCTTGTCTCGGCCTTCCTTGATTCGAGTACGGATCCTCTACTTTCAGTAGTACGGGCCCATACTACCTTCCACATATATCCGTACTTTCCTCAAGAACCGCCTTGACTTCACCAAGTCACTTCTACTACTACTGATCTCTGCTACTCTCATCCTAGGCTTGCCCTAGGGAAATCGCTGACTCCACTCATACCAGTCCTCAGCTGCCCAAGACCTCCTTGTAATGCTGATTAGCCACCACCTGAATACCATCACATACAATGAGGCTCAGATAATCCTTCGAGTAAAAGACTCGTCCCTACAACGGTTGGACTCAGACAAGAGCTGCGCAATAGGGCCAAATCCAGCACTCTGAGATTATTCAACCCTAATCACATGTGATGTGGCGTATTCACCTAATGGCTAACTCCCACCACTCAGAGTCCCACAAAGCACAAAGCAAGCCGCATTCGGATAAGGGAAACATACTCAGGCAAAACTATTCTCATAACGAGAAGCTACTCTAGCATACAATGCTAAGCTCGCGCTACCAGGCATAACCTAAATAGACTATCCTACTACTGTTTACTCAATACTAGCATGCAATTCTCATAAAGCTGTAACACATAAAGCAGGCACATAAGGCATCCTCCTAGATCCTTAGTCCTATACTAGCATGCTGTTCTACTGAAGCTGGAACAATTAATCATAATAATAAAACTTGTATTGGTAATTTGGGAGTACTTACTTGAGCTCGGCTGATCGCATGCACCACACCCTTATCTTCTTTAAAAATTCTTTTCTTTCTAAGTGCTTTTCAAAATCTCATTCGAAAACATTTTTCTTTTTGAAAATCTTTTTATCTTTCCCTTAGTTTGAGTTCAGATGCACCCGGAGGTGTATCCGAATCCCTCAAACCAGGGCTCTGATACCAACTTGAAACGACCCAAAAATACGACCCGAAAATTTCATTTTTAATATAACCATAATCATAAAACGGAGTATATCATAAAAAAACCATGCGTTGCAAATCTCAAAACCATACTAAAATACAAATGAGAAATCGGTGTCATGACTGTATCAAAACATATATAAGATAACTGATCAACTCCCAGGATAAAAGTTGTGGCTGTGGTGTGTGCGATGTCATCATCCCGAGCCCTTCCCTCTGCTTGCGGAAGTACCTGAAACCAAAACTGAAACTGTAAGCACGAAGCTTAGTGAGCTCCCCCAAACTACCACATACCACACAATAACATATAAAGCACATACTGGGCCTTGCCCACTGCATCAGACCGAAGTCCGGCTAACCGGGGCCTTGCCCCATACATCGGACCGAAGTCCGAAGTTGGCTGAAACATCGGACCGAAGTCCGAAGCTGACTGGGACCTTCGTCCCCTACATCGAACCGAATCTGAAGCTGACTAGGACATCGGACCGAAGTCCGAAGCTGACTGAGACATCGGACCGAAGTCCGAAGCTGACTGGGACCTACGTCCCCTATATCGGACCGGAGTCCGAAGCTGAAAACGGACCGAAGTCCGAAGCTGACTGGGACCTTGTCCCCTACATCGGATCGAAGTCCGAAGCTGACTGAACATAGCATAAACATATCATCTAGCATAAACACATAACCCTGTCTGAACCACGAAGGCATCAAACATACTAACTACTACATCGGACCGAGGTCCGAAGCTGACTGCTAGCTAAACGGGCCGGCATTGTGGCCTTAGACCCGTTACTACTGGAAGGAACACTCACCTCGTGAACTGGCTGCTGTGTGAATGGCTCTGGAAGCTAACTGCTGCTGCTCCGGTATCTCCCCGGCTACAAGGCCATAAACACACTCAATCAAATACTAAACACTGCACTGGGGTATAATGACTCTTTTACCCTTGGTCAAAGTCAACTCTCCCGGTCAAAGTCAACCTACAGTTGACCTGACTCGCCGAGTTGGGCCACCAACTCGCCGAGTCTCTAATCTCATTTCACAACCCCACTCGTGGCTACTCGTCGAGTATGGCATCGACTCGACGAGTACTCTCTCTATCCAAGAACTCAGACAATCTTCATCCGACTCGCCAAGTCATATGAACAACTCGACGAGTTGTTCTTGAGCTTAAGAAGATTGCCTTGGACTCGCCGAGTTGTATGAACAACTCGCCGAGTCCCTCCATTACTGAGTCTGCTCTCCGACTCACTGATTCCACTCTACTACTCACAGGTTTCCACTTGTCATCACTCAAAAGGGGAAAAACGGGGACTCGCGACTCGACTCGCTGAGTCGTTCTTCCGACTCGCCGAGTCGCTTGCATGCAGCAACTCAAAACTCGATTCTGCTTGAATCCAGTGTATAAAACTAATAGATCTGGATCCCCTTAACTCGATTAGCACGTAAATATTCTATCTTTACGTGCCCATATGCATCCATGAAGCTAAAAATGGCTCAAAAAGCATAATAAAGGCTAGATCTAGGGTTTTCATGCAAGGTAACTTCAAAAAGGCAATAGATCTGGGCTCTACAACTCTTAAATGAACAGATCTAAGGATATCTCGACATAATAGGGCATCCATACAATCATAAGGCTTGAGAGAAGCATCAAACTAGATCTAGAAGAGTTCTAATGGAGGTTAAAAGCATAAAACAGGAGGGAATCCGAAGAATACCTCAAAGAACTCTGATTTTCCCTTGGATCTTTGCTCTACACCTCTTCTCCTTGCTCCTTTCTTCTTCTCCTTCTTCAAGCCTTCCAAAATTTAACACAAGAACACTTAGATCACTCAAGGATGGATTAGGGTTTTCTCACAGCTTTCTGAGGGTGAAGGAGGCGAGATTGGGGGCTATAAGGTGGATTAAATAGTGAGCAACCCGGGGATTTAGGGTTTCTTCCAGGCAGGCAGACTCGCCGAGTCTCGAATATGGACTCGCCGAGTCGCCGACTAACACGTGCTCGAAATCCCGTCCCTACTCGGCGAGTCAGGCTATGAACTCGCCGAGTCCCTCTTGCAAACTTCTAATTAAATACTATGGAATCATCATACCGGGGACGGGTCGTTACACAATCCGTTAGCAAACCTATCGATCTTGGAGAGTTCAGTAGGCACCAAGTAGGGGAATAGATTCATCCTCTCAGTGAACGCGGTGGCATACTCATCCACACTCATCTTTCCTTTCTTCAGGTTCTGAAATTCGTTGTTTAGGTCTATCAGATCTATCTCTGAGCAGTATTGCATTTTCATTTGCTCCATGAATGCTTCCCAAGACATTTGCATGGCTTCTCCTGTTGGCATTGTATCTGCCAATAACTTCCAACAGCTCAAGACTCTAGTCTTCAGTTGTCTAACTACAAAGACAGTCTTCTGTTTGTTGCTACTGTCACAAATTTCAAATACCATCTCCAATTCAGAGATCCAATCGATAATCTCATTAGGGCTTTGGGCTCCCAGAAAGACTTGGCGGCTAGGCGCCCAAGAAATTCTTGTACATTCGCCCATCCTTGTTGTTTCCCCTTTCCGGGTCGTACCTTCGTTCTCCTTGAGTCCTAACTTGACTCACCGCGCGACTATTGTTTTCTTCCTCTGATTGTTCGGGAATCAGATCGGGTTCCTCAATAGGTATGATAGGTTCGTCCCTATTTTCATGTAACATCTGTCGCATCTCATCCCTTTGTTCGGCTAACATAGCCCGAATCATGGCTTGCACCCCAGCCATCGTTATTGGTTCTGGTGCTGCTACTACAACATGTATTTGCTCAATCACTGGTGGTTGATCCCTGTTTTTATCCGCGTTTCCAACGCCACTCCTGGTTCCTACCATTTTTGATCTACACACCGAATAAGGTGAAATTAGATCCTCATCCATGATAGATAATTAAATGATCCTTATCACTCCGAAAAAATTACATGCTAGTTCTAATACCGTAGACATACACTTAGAATCCTAAACACATAAGGTTTCCAGATCCGGTCGGCAACAGACCATAGATCCGAACAAATAATATCATATATGACAACATATAACATTTAGCACATAAAAGCATTTTAGGCATCACTTCTAAAATAAACTAGTGCCTGTGTCAATTTAGGTGTACTACCTAAAATATAATGGACACACTCAACTCACAATCATTGCTTAGCATTCTAAGTTTAAGTCTAGAAATAAATCCATATTCCTAGTTCGCTTAAACTAATGCTCTGATACCAACTGTGACATCCCCAAAATTACGGCCAAAAAAGACCGGTTTCATTTATGCTTTTAAAATAATTTCAGAGTAAATCCTTTTGATTTAAAAGAGTTGCGGAATTTGTTCCCAAAACAAAATATGATAAAATAAAGTTTATCAAAGCATTTCATCAAGAGATGCGTTTTCATTAATTAACAATATTCGGGATGTCATGTTCCGATACAGATCAAAAGCATAAACAATATAAAATAGACCTTACAACAGTTATTTATAACTACTGATCTATAATCCAAAATCTCTCGTCAAGTCCACCCATTTATACTCTTGTGCCATTACCTGTAATGCAAAGAAAACTGAGTAGGTCAGGCTTGGGAGCCTGGTGAGCATGTAGGGTTTTCAACCCACAATAATACATTTATTATATTGAATTATCAAACAATCAACCCAAATACTCATTCCCATTATCTCCTTTATTTCTTAAGGATTTACCCTAAGAATCAACTATCCTTTATCCATTTATTCCTAAGGATTGACCTAAGGAATTGACACAAAGTCCACCACTGCCAAGGTCCACAAATTACGATTGGTAAACAGTTAGTTCAACATACTTAACAAACACCTAGTTCTAACACTCCTAGTGAACAATTAATTCAAAACATCTGGTGAGTACTTAGTTCTAAAACACTTAGTGAACACACCCAGTTCAACAACACCAAGTGAGCACATTTAGTTCAAAAATACTTAATGAACACATTGAGTCCAAAAATACCAAGTGAACACATAGAGTTCGGAAATAACTAATGAACACATTGAGTTCAAACACCAAGTGAACACGTAGAGTTCAAAAATACCTAATGAACACATTGAGTTCAAAAATACTTATTATTTCGTCTCACATCAACAATTTCATCTAACCATGTTCTACCCAACATATTTGTAGATGCAAACACATATACAATTTAAATCTTTTAAAACATGTATAAAACATTATTTCAACATCTATCTCAAGTAAATAAACATTGTATAAACACCTCGCACGTATTTCATAGCAAATACTTCATATCTATGCGGTAGAAGAAAGTGAATATACATTCACACATATAACAACAAAATATACACATAACACGTATTTCGTATAAAATACTTCGTATTTATGCGTTAGAAGAAAGTAACCACACACTCACTTGATCAGAAGATGATCGGACAAGACTACGGCCTGTAAAAGTAGTATTCTTCGGTAGATGTGGAAGATCTTCACAAAAATCGAACTTCTCGCGGGCAGAGCTTCGGCTCGGGAATCTTACTTCTCGGGATCTTCAGGACCTCGGGACTTGCTTCGGGGCTTGGGAATGATACCGGGGCTTCGGGGTACTTCTGGCACGCAAATCGATGCAAAACGGGAGAGAGAAGAGAGAAAAAGAGCAATTGAGTCGGCTGCCCTCGCATCCTATTTATAGGAGGCTGGAGCCTCGGAGTACACGGGGCGTACAGCAGTACGCAGGGCGTACGCGTCCGAATCGTCATGGCATGCGTCATCCGAAGAACTCGAGTGCGAGGGACGTCACACTTCGCTGTACGTTGGGCATACAGTAGTACGCTGGGCGTACTTCGGATGAGTCCGATGACTCCCCTTCGGATAATACCGGATTTTATAATTAATTTTAAATATTAATTATTTAATAAATTTCGGAAATTCATATCTTCTTCATACGAACTCCGGTTTCGACGTTCTTTATATCCACGCGTAGGTGAGACTACGCTCTACAACTTTCGTTTAGAGTCGGCTAATTTTGACTTTATTTTTATTAATTATTTTTAGTAGGCCGGGACAGAAAAACTTCGTTATAAATTCATAACTTCTTCGTTTGACGTCCGTTCTCGCCTAAATTTTCATCGTTTTACTACAATTAATGAGATCTTCGATTCTCATTTATATTGTTTCAGCTAAAAACCGCTCGGTATCAAATCGAGTATTCGGGTTGCATACCGCTAAGTCGAAACTTCGAAAAATCATAACTTCTTCGTTATAACTCGGATTTCGGCGTTCTTTATATGTACGGAATCCTTGTAACATATACTACAACTTAGTTAAGATTATTCATCCTAAATAATCCTTTATTAAAAAGTCATTTTTGACGCTTATCGTCTCTAAATTGACTAGCCCTGATCTACGGGCGTTACATTATTATTATTATTATTATTATTATTATTATTATTATTATTATTATTATTATTATTTTAAATCTGCAAATCAGAAAAAATAAATAAGAAAAATGAAAATCATATTAACAGAGACAAATCCATTATTTTAAAATGTTTCAAAACTTTTAGACTAAACTCGCAAGAAAATGAAACTTTTGGACCACCTTTGTGAGTC
This sequence comes from Lactuca sativa, assembly GCF_002870075.4. NCBI lineage: Eukaryota > Viridiplantae > Streptophyta > Magnoliopsida > Asterales > Asteraceae > Lactuca > Lactuca sativa. The sequence continues at coordinate 111,156,536 of NC_056626.2, forward strand.
CAAACTTGTTTGGACTAAATTTGTTAGTTTTGACATACCAGAGGGACCATTCTTGTAATTTTGTCTATAATAAATCTCAAGAAACCGACATCTCAATTTAAAATTTAAGCCATCTAAACACTTATGATCATAATCTAAATTCACTTTAACACTCGTTTAAAGGAAAAATGATTTATTAAGGTAATTAAATTTTCGGTATGTTCACATCTAGGTAACTATCTTTTTTTGTACACATCTAGGTAACAAACTTGTTGGAAGTATTCACATATGACCATTATGACTTGTTATAACATGTTAAATCTTAGATGTAAACATTTACAAAAAGTTCGTTACCTAGATGTGTACAAAAAAAAAGTTACCAAAATATAAACAAAATGAAAAGTAAAAATAAATTACACAAATGGTCCTTGTGATGTTGTTTCGACGGAGTTAAAGGGCCGAAAAAAGAAGTGATGATGAAAACGTCGATATAACTAAAGATGGAAAATAAATAGAAGTTGAGGAGGATGAGAGATTGGATAGTGAGGAGATACAGATATGTGAGGTCTACTACTTTTCCTTAAATATATATAAAGAATAAATACAAAAATAAGAAAATTAATTAAAAAAAATTAATCTATAAGGGCACAATAATCTTTTTAGGTAAGACACGGACCAAACTCGTAACAAAATTAAACAGTAGAGATCATCCGAGTTAAAAAAATAAATTAACTAAAAAATAAACAGTAAGGATCATCCGATTATATACAAATATTTGGGGTCTATTAATTTTTTTAAATATGTAAAAAATAAATACACAAATCAGAAAATTAATTAAAAAATAAATTAATAAGGGCACAATAGTCTTTTTAGGAAAGACAAAAACCAAACGCGCAACAAAAATAAACAGTAGGGACAATCCAAGTTAAAAAAATAAGTTAAGAGACCAAAAACACAAATTCCTCAAAACCATAGGGACCATTCGTGTAATTACTTTTTATTTTCGTTTTGTTCATATTTAGGTAGATATTTTTTTTACACATTTAGGTAACAAACTTGTTGAAAACATTCACATCTAGGATTTAACCTGCTATATCAGATCATAATGATCATATGCGAACACTTCCAACAAATTTGTTACCTAAATGTGTATAAAAAAAAGATAATTACCCAGATGTGAACATATCAAAAAGCTAATTACCTTAATAAGTCATTTTCCCTAAAAATTTAAATTCCAATTATACAAAATAGACGACTGACGCTAAAATCAATAACACGAATTAGTGGAATTGAATTAATTTATCTTTTTTACCTACAATATGATTAAACTAAATTCTACATTACAATCTGTAAAGGTAACAAATTTTTTTACCCATAAATATGTTTATAATAAGATACAATCAAACTTAACTCGTCAACGTATTCATCTACAGATGCGATTTCCCGAATTAAAGAAGTGAGCTTAAAAGGGAATTAGGTCCATATTAGCACTTACTCCTATATTACCTTTTAGGCTTTTTATCTTAATGGCGCCATTAAAACAAAAGCACCAATTGGAAGGTGATAATGTTAATTATGTTAAAAGGTCGCCAACAATGTCAACATACAAAATTAATTGACCACTCATGGATGTATTTTCCAAAGTTAATTTTTAACGGACAATATCACGGAGAATATTTTTAAATGATTCATTTTTTCTGGATTTCCCAATAAAATCATTGTCCAAAAAACTTAATTTCATACTTAACATTATTAAAAAAAAGTATATTCTGAATTCAGATTTCGGATTATAGAAAAAGTAAAAAAAAACATATTTTGAATTTCAAAAACATATGGGAGATCAGAAGAATAAATACCAAATTTCAAAAACGTGATTAGTTTTTAATGAAATATACCCAAAAAATTAAAGAAACGTTCAAAACGAAAAATAGATTACAATACAAATACATAAAAACATGTCATTTAGTTGAAAAACGATAATAATAAACATTTGGAATTTAAATAGGCGGAGAGAACTTCTGATAAATGTTTGACGACAAATAGAAGAACATACATATCATATACAATCCAAAATCCAAAATACTCCATTTCAAAAATAATGATTATTTTGAAAAATAGATAAAATTTGGATGACCGTGAAAAAAAGTTGTACCTCGTAAAAACACAATATAGTTCTTGATTGGCTAGGCACATCGTCTGAATTAGCAATGAGATCTGGATATAAATGAAATTATCATCCATAAGACCATCTTTAACCCACTTTCTTTTTTTTTTTTTCCAAAAAATAAAGTAAAAATGAGGTAAATAATGTTTCATTTCTAATCTTATTTCCTTTTTACCCTAAAAAATATATTCCCAATATATTTTATTTTTTTCAACTTACATAAATTGTCAAACACATCCTCTCTAATAACTTAGTTTTAACAAATATATAATCTATATATATATATATATATATATATATATATATATATATATATATATATATATATATATATATATATATATTTTTCATTACAATAATATTAAATAAACCAAATTATATTTATAATACACTTATAAATAAATATTATACATGTATTTATAAAAATAAATATTATACATGTTTTTGTAAATACGTTATCATGTTTCATGATTTTAATATGTAATTAAATTTTTATATGAATTCGATAAATAAATATAAATTTTATATTTTTGATTAATTAATATAATTTATTATATAACAAAATATTATAAATATTAAATATTATATTTAATAGATAAAATAAATAGAAATGTATAAATATATAAAACAAGGGATTAAACCCGACAACTGAAACTTCATCCCCATATATGGAGATATGAATGGGTAATACTACTCATATCTTCAAACATGAGGGGAGAAATGGGGTAGGGTTAGAGAAGAATGAGAGAGAAAATAGAGGAAAAAATGACATCTGGGGGTGGGTTGGAGATGCCCTAAGTGCGTGTGCCTTAAATGTAACAGAGAACACACTTGAGAACATAAAGGTTAGACTGGGAGTCATTCATATTCTGACAAAGCTACTGGACTATAAAGGTAATGTCAGACCTGGTAAATGTTTACTTGAGTAGAGTGTCAGCTAGACTCTTGTATAAAGATAGGTCGGCTACAGGGGTGTCGTTGATGTTTAGCTTCTCAATTTGGCTTTGTTGGTGTCTAAGAGGGATTGCAGTTGAGCATATATGTTTGCTCAAGAATTATGCACCTTCATTTAGAAAATCCGAAATTCGTTATTTTTTGTTTAATTATCAAAATTTCCTTTTTTAATGTCAAAGACTAGAAGCCACACAAAAATTTTCATTGGATCTCGGTTGTTCTTAACAGCGAGGGATAAAATGTTGTACAAAATCAATAGAGGATGTTGTGAGGATGTACAAAAATTTTCCCAGACGTATTTCCTGAAGATCTTCCTGGAGTACCCCCAGAGAGACAAGTTGAGTTCCGAATCGATCTCGTTCCATGAGCAACTCCTCTCGCTAAATCGCCTTACCGACTAGCTCCTGCTGAAATGCAGGAATTGTCCAGCCAACTCAGCGAACTCCTGGGCAAGGGATTCATCCGAACCAGTTACTCGCCATGGGGAGCTCCGGTCCTCTTTGTCAAAAAGAAGGACAGATCTTTTAGAATGTGCATCGACTACAGGGAGCTAAACAAACTCACTGTCAAAAATCGCTATCCACTCCCACGAATCGACGATCTATTTGACCAGCTCCAAGGAGCTAGTTACTTCTCTAAGATAGATCTACGGTCCGGGTACCATCAACTCAAGGTTCGGGAAGAGGATATTCCCAAAACCGCTTTCCGAACTCGTTACGGACATTATGAATTTGTCGTAATGCCCTTCGGTCTAACGAATGCGCCTGCCGCATTTATGGACCTGATGAACCGAATCTGGCGACCATTCCTCGACAACTTTTTTATCGTTTTCATTGACGACATTCTAGTCTATTCCTGAAGCGAAGAAGAGCATGACCAACATCTCCGACAAATCCTGGAAACCCTGCGGACGGAGAAGCTATACGCAAAACTCTCCAAGTGTGAGTTCTAGCTCCGTAGCGTGAACTTCCTAGGTCATGTTGTTAGTCGGGAAGGAATACATGTGGATCCTTCTAAGGTCAAAGCCGTTGAAGGATGGGCAGTCCCGACGACACCCACAGAAATTCACCAGTTCTTAGGACTAGCAGGCTACTATAGGAGGTTCATTCAAAACTTCTCTAAGATCGCCAAGCCACTTACCTCGCTTACGCAAAAGGGCGTACCATTCAAATGGACAGACAAACAAGAAGTTACATTCCGAACTCTGAAGCAAGCACTCTGCAGTGCCCCGGTACTATCTCTACCAGAGGGAACGGAAGATTTCGTGGTCTACTGTGACGCGTCAAATTAGGGTTTATGTTGCGTTCTCATGCAGCGTGGAAGAGTGATAGCTTATGCATCCCGCCAACTAAAGACACACGAAGTGATTTATACAACCCATGATCTGGAATTGGGAGCAGTGGTCTTTGCTCTGAAGATTTGGAGGCATTACCTTTATGGTACGAAGTGCACCATCTTCACGGACCACAAAAGTCTCCAGCACATCTTGAATCAGAAAGAGCTGAATATGAGGCAACGAAGATGGGTTGAACTATTAAACGATTACGAGTGTGAAATCAAGTACCACCTAGGCAAGGCCAACGTGGTAGCTGATGCCTTGAGCCGGAAGGAGTACTCTAATCGTCGTGCGAAAACTCTCTCAATAACCATCCAATCTCACCTAACCACTCAGATCGGGGTAGCCCAGTCAGATGCCATGAAGACGGAAAACAGAGCAAGCGAAGCATTACGCGGAATGGAGAAGAATCTAGAGGTAAAAAAGGATGGAGTATACTATTTCATGAACCGTATTTGGGTCCCTAAACTTGGAGGATTTAGGGAGGTAGTCATGAATGAAGCTTACAAGACGTGATACTCCATCCATCCAGGTTCGGACAAAATGTACTTGGATATTAAACAACAATATTGGTGGCCTAACATGAAGGCAGAAATTGCCACATATGTCAGCAAGTGCCTTACTTGCGCCAAAGTAAAGGTGGAATACCAGAAGCCCTCGAGGTTATTACAACAACCAGTAATCCCCGAGTGGAAATGGGAAGGGATTTCCATGGACTTTGTAACCAAGCTACCCAAGACGTCGGACGGATTAGACACTATATGGGTAATAGTTGACCGACTGACGAAATCCGCCCATTTCCTGCCAATAAAAGAATCCTACAAGATGGAGAGACTGACACGAATATACATCCGAGAAATTGTGAGGCTTCACGGAGTACCGGTGTCTATCATCTCAGATAGAGACAATAGATTCACTTCACGTTTTTGGCAATCACTTCAGAAGGCACTTGGAACCCATCTCGACATAAGCACCACTTATCACCCACAAACGGACGGTAAAAGTGAACGAACCATCCAGACGCTCGAAGACATGCTTCGCGCATGTGTGATAGACTTTGGGAAGTCTTGAGATACCCACTTACCCTTAGTTGAATTCTCGTATAACAAAAATTACCATTCGAGCATCAAAGTCGCTCCTTTCGAAGCGCTATATGGACGTAAGTGTAGATCACCATTGTGTTGGGCTGAGGTGGGCGACACCCAGCTAGCAAAGGAACTAGCATCAGACAAGGCGTTAACGGGACCGGAAATCATACGTGAAACAATAGAAAAGATAGTTCAAATAAGAGCTCGACTACAAGCCTCGCGCGACCGACAAAAGAGCTACGCCGATAAACGGCGAAAGCCCTTAGAGTTTCAGGTCAGGGATCGAGTGCTGTTAAAAGTTTCACCTTGTAAAGGGGTCATTCGTTTTGGAAAACGGGGAAAACTGAACCCACGATACATTGGGCCTTTCGAGATCGTTGCTCGAATAGGTCCAGTGGCGTACAAACTGCAGCTACCCGTTGAGCTAAGCAGTGTACACCCCGTGTTCCATGTTTCCAATCTAAAGAAGTGCCTATCAGATGAAACTCTCGTCACTCCCCTTGACGAAATTGACATCAACGAGAATCTCCTGTTCGTTGAAGAACTATTCGAAATCATGGACAGGGAGGTGAAGCGTACTAAACAAAGTCGCATCCCGATCGTGAAAGTACGGTGGAACGCGAAGCGTGGGCCAGAATTCAAGTGGGAATGCGAAGACCAAATGAAGCAAAAGTACCCTCATCTATTCTAGCATTCTCAAATCTAGCTTTCAAAAGAATTTCGGGACGAAATTCCCTCTAACGGGGGGATGATGTCACAACTAGAAATTTTTGCACCTTGTAACTACAACACTTAAGCCAAATTATGAATCAAAGACATGAGAGCATGTATGATGCATACTCTATAACAACAGAATTTCAATCAAACACCTCATACAAGCATTTCAAGTAGTCAATAAACAATTGGAAACCCTAGAAGTTCTTGCTTAAGTCCATTTTGGACTAGGACTTCCTTATTGGGCCCAATGGACCAATAAGCTTCCAATTTAACCATCTTGGGCTTAGAACTCTTAAATGAGCTCTAATTGGACCCACTTCCATTTATTTCAATATTTTGGGCCATATTGGGCCTAGAATGAAATAAATTAATTAAATGAACCATATTGGGCCATAATAAACCTAATTTAGCCCCAATAGGTCATAAAAATCCCATTTATATTTATTTGGACCGAACATCACTTAACATAACCATGAAAAAAAGGCTTAAGCATACAAGGCCCAAAACCCTCTTCTCTTTCCCCTAATTCTCGGCCCAAGCCCAAAAGGAAAAGAGGAAGTTGACTTCTTGCATGACACCTCATCTTTATATGGAATATATCTAGGTTTTACACTTCAAACATCCATGCCATCTCATGTTTTCATGCAAATCACTTCAAAACCTCTCTTCTCTCCTCTCTCTCTTGCTCTCGGCCGAATCCAAGCACACACACACACACACACACACACATTTCACTCACAATTCTCTCAAGAAACTCTCTCATTTCTTCTCCATAATTTTGAGATCTAAGAGGTGTTCAAGGGATTTCTTCCATAAAAATCATCATCTAAGGTAAGATATTGCTTAGATCCATAAGCTAGCTATTTCATTCCATTCAAGAATCATCTCTTAATTCATTCAAACTTATGATTTAGCACCTTAGAAGCATCCAAGTTCGAGATCTTCCAAGAAAGGTTACTAGGATCGAATTCTTCTCATCTTTTCCTTCCAAAACCGAAACCACACCCAAGGTGAGTTTCATACCCCCTTTCTTTCGGTTTTTATGAGTTTTTATGGGGGAGAATACAAGCAAATGTTTAGATCTATGAGTAAATGTATGCTATGTGTGATTTGATGCATGTTTGTGTGTAATATCATGTGTTGTGATGAATATGTTATCCAAAAAGTATCTAAAAACCGAGATCTAAAACATGAGGAGTGAAATAAACATAACTTAAACCATTTTACACTAATCAAGTCAAGAAAAATAGTTCATTTGGTTAGGATGAACATATTTGGATATAAAACCCATTTTTGGGCTTAAATTGTCAAAAATACAAAACTAAGGACCCAAAACGATAAATTATAATTTCTGGAGGTTAAAAAGGGTCCAAACAGTTTCTATAACAATTTTTTTGAACATCAACATTTTTGAGGGGCTTAAAATGTAAATTTTGAGCTTAATGGGCTAAAATGGGCTTTTCGGCCCAATAAGCCTCAATTTGCGAGATTTTTAAATTTGAGGGGCTCGAAATGCAACTTTCTGTAAAACAGGGGATTCCAAGTGTATTAAAACCATTTCAAAGGTCAAAAATGTTTTTTAAATTCAAAAGGGATCAAAAATGCAAAAATTTTCCATTTTGGGCCAAAACTGTAAAAGTTGCGAAAATGGGGGTTCCAACTGAGAAAACTTCATTTTGGAAGGACTTAAGCTGTTTACAAAGTAAATTTGGGCTGAAAATGTCTTTTCAATAAGTTATGATACTAAAGTGTCAAGAAAAATGGTTTAAGGACTAAAATGGAAATTCTTTTATATAAATGACTAAAAGTGAAAATTTTACCCAAGAAGGGTTGTGAAAAGGTAAAATCTTACTTTAAACAAATAAATCCCTTAATACAAAATATGAGATCCACGACTACTGGCGAAACGTAATATCAAATACACTTTCAACACCAATATCGTTACCAAACGAATTGATTCGGTCGAATCAATAACAAAACAAAAATCAATAAACAATAGTACTTCAATAAAAACGCGAAATCTACAAGGAGTCAATATTCAATCTTTGGGCTTGAAAGTTTCAAATCGTGCTTGTTGGGCCTTGCTAGCCCAATAACATGATCTTTAGGCCCGAAGGGAACGCGCTTACATGTTAACGGGCCTTCTATGACCTAATTCCATGTAAAAGGACTTTCAATAGCTCTAATGTGTTGTTGGGCCCCAAGGGCCCATTGGTATTGCTAGCGAAGTCGAGAAGTCAAATGCAAGTCGGGCCAAGTGCTTTTCGCATTCCCGATAGCCTTGAACAACTTATGGAAATAAAGAGGGCTTCGTACCCTCCTTTCTCCTCGGTTATGGGGCTATGAGAAATCCAGTAGACAGATTCATGGCGTAAATCAAGAGAAGTCAGGGTGGTTGGATTAAGTGAGTAGTACGGATGACGCCTAAAGGATCGTTTGTAATGGGTAGTTATAAACTAGTTATTTTCATTAATGTGTGATTATAACAACTCACAACCCATAATTAATCCAATGTCACATGGGTAATCAAAAACAATCGTCGTATCGGTAAAACAATAAATAAGACACGTAATTTTATGTATGGGGAAAACATCGGGTTTTCCCGGGGAGTTCAACACTTTTACTTATGTGATGTATACAAAGTTCAACAATTACTCATGTTTTCAAAATCGACAAGCATATTTACGGATCTTCACACTTTTTATAAACAATACTCTTTTTAGAAAATATCGGATTTTCTGGGTTTTAAAACTTCACAAAAATCATTTTCCATAACATTACTTATGAACTCACCAACATTTCATATGTTGACCGTTTTCAAAATAACTTGTATTCTCAGGTAACAGGTAAACCGAGGAATAAGTACCAAGTGATGTCATGGTGTTTTGCTTAGATTAATGATCAAACGGATTATGTTATGGAATTGTAATGTTTAAAACAATGTATCGAATGTAAACAATATCAGTTGTAATATTTCAATGCATGGTGATGAATGATGTTATGATTCATGTATAATCATTGTGATGGTATTCAATTAAGTCACAATAGCCCTCGGACGTTTCCGCCGTCTGGTTCGGGGGTGTGACAGTACAAGAGAACCGTATGCGTTTTGTTTGTGAATAAATATCGACATGGATTATGTAACATCCTATTTTTTGGGATAGAGTATTGAAATTTTTGGTAAAAATAGAACTTTTAATTTAAAAAATTATATAATTTAAGTAATTGAAATGCAATAAAATGAGAAAGATAATAGTAATAATAATTATCTTTTCATTAGTTAATGTTTTCAAATAATAGGATTTTAATGTCTAAGCGGATTATCTTGTTAGAAAGGCCATTTGCATCAAACGGGCGAAACTTAGGTTTGAGGTGAGGGTTGACTAACTTGTTGACTTGACCATTGTGGAAGTTATTAAAGTACCTGAGTTTGGAGCCATTTTGAAAGTGCTTTACAATGAGGAACCATAGTTGCCTAAGTGAACAAGGATGGGTCTATTTGAAGTCATCTTCCTCCCCATTTCCCCCATTCACATAAATAAGCCATTTCTCCTCCCATAACTAATTTATACTTCCCAAATCCCTTAAGCTACGATGATTGAAGTCCCTACTTGAAACTTAGTCAAATTCCTTCATAATCTAACATCTAGATGTAATTTCTTCTTCCTTTTTTCCTTCAAATTCGTGTTAATGAGTATTTGGATCTTTAAATTCAAATTCTTCCTCTATCTATGATATTTTCAAGAGATATATGTTGTAATTTCACTCCGTGATCCATCTCCAAGCTCCAACTATCTAATAATTGTGAGATTTGGATTATTGGGGTTATTTTGAAGGGTTTTCCAAACCCTAGACAGTCAAATCGAAATCTAGTGTTCATTATCTAGTTTTGAGTTTGATTTCATGCCTAATGAATTTATTTAACCTCAAATATATGATCTATTTTTCAATTTGTGACTTATGGTGTGATTTGCTTGATGCTTGGTTTAAATCCAACATCCACAATGATTATTTGGGTGTTTTCAATTTTAGGAATCATAGATCCAATGTTAGTGAATCAAAAGATAATACAAAGTGTTTTCATTCTTATATTATGTTTCCTTTTCCAAAAATCTATGCCACTTTGTTGTTTATGCTTGAATTTGGTATTTGTTAAGCTTTGGTGAGAAGTTGAGCTTCATTAGAGTTCATATAAAAATTTGAGTTCAATGGGTGAGTGAATAAGATTCATAACTTCATTATTGCCTATTTTTAAGTTGTAGAAATCATGTTTAGTTTTGTTGGTTGCATTTACCATTCACATATAGTGAATTGGTTCAATTTGTACTTCATACACTCATATGATTTCCAAGTAGAATTTTGAAATGATATTTTAATTTTATGTTTAATATAAGGATATGAACCATTGAAGATCCTTTCTTGTGTTAATTTGAGTTGTTATAACCCTTTTTTGAATTCATTTGAGTCATTCGATGTGTTTTTGAAGTTCCTTTGCAAGTGGGATGGCCAAATGAGAAACAAAAATTGTATTTTGTTTTCTATCCCATGGTCCACGACACATTCTATTAGGGAATATGATGAATTTTCTACCCAGGCCCATTTTCAACTTTGTGTTGTGTTTGTGTCTCGGGTCTGGTTTATTCATTTTATTTCCTCTGACTTCTATGATCCATAATAGGATATTTAACATGTACTTCGAACTTAGATTAATGAATTAATATTAAAAGGGTATTACGGTGTTATAAAAACCTTGTGATGATAAATCTAGGTGTTGAGTGTTGGGTTTTTATTCAAAAATTAGTTTCAAAAACATAAAATTTAGGCAACAGAAGACTTGATAATTTGAATAGCAGAAAACAAGTTTATAACCCACCAAGGATCTTCTTGCAGAGTTTGGAAACAAAACAAGCACCAAAGAAGAATATGGAGAAAATTACAACCTTTTTAGGTCTTTGGGTCCTCTTGGGAGGCTTGGAAGTTGATTGAAAATGAAGAACTTTAAAGACACCAACAATATATCAACTTGATGTAGAATGCTAGTTTTTTTGTATAAAACTCTTAAGACTCTTAAGCTTTATGTTCTTATAAAAATAAGAACATAAAGAGAGAGTGAGATAAAGAGAACAAGTTTTGAATTTTTGCATGGGTTAAGACAAGAGAATGAAAGACTCACTTTATGTAGAAAATCTTTGGTCCATAAGTTCTTATCACTTTAAGAACCCATGCCCCTAAAGTCTATATGTTCCCCATGATTCAAGCCATGCATTTCTTTTGAATAAATTAGTCAAAAGACCATCACTCCTTATTTTAATCATATTGTCCATGCTTGCCTTTTTAGAGGAGTGTTATTTTCATTAAACAGATGAAGAGCCCATACTTTCTTTGATCTAGCCATATTTAGAAATTATAAAGGCGAAAGAAGACAAAATCCTTTTATATTTTATAAAAAAAGTTTATAAAATATAAACTTTAACTTTTTGGTAAAAAACAAAAGAATTTATCTAGTCTAAAATGTTGTACATGACTTATTAATTCATACCATATGAATTATGTAATCTAACTTACTAACGAAAATTATTATTTCCTAGAAATAAATAATTTCCAATTAATTATAAAAGTTTATTGAATATTTATTAAAATAATTTTCTAATAAACAATAAATTATATCAAGTTGTTGTTAGTGTGACCATTTAGTATTATATATTAATTAGCAATATCAAAGATGAGTTTGATTTAAAGCAAGTTTAAGTCAAAAAGAATTTTTTATATAGAACTTGTTATTTATAAAATACTAATATTTACTTTATAATTCTTACTAAGAGATCCAGTCTTATAAAAATAATTTTAATCATTTCCAAATATGAAGATGATTGTTCTGAAAAGCGATTTAAGTAAATAGTCAATCATTCATAAATTAACTGAGACATAGCTAAATTTAAAACATACATTGTTCTAAAACAAACATTGTTTTATATTACAAGCACATTATTATCCTAGTATAATTAATAAACTAAACTCTGAAAGTATATTTTCAACTTGACTGTGCTCAACTGGTTACTCTTCTGTAAATATCTGCAAACCATTTACAAATATTAGATTAACATTTAAGTACTAAGTACTTGAGTGTTATATGAAAAGCATAAGTTCTATCTAGTAGATACTTGAAATACTAGTCTCTTCCAGACTTTCTTTCCATATAAGAGGATCAGATCCTCTTCTAGTGTCTAGTTTCTTCATAAAAGAAACAAGATCCATCTATGTGGGCCTTATTGGATTTCTTGGGCTGAAGGATGTTCAGTCCATAAAAGATGGGCATCCTAGATCAAACAAGGTGACTCTTTTGGGCCTTGTACTATTTCTGCTTTGATATTAGAAACATCTTTATCATCACAGTGATGCCTTTACTAGGTATAATGTTTAGGCTTATTGATATAAGCAAATAGTTTAGGACTAGGACCGTTAAGTGTATACAGTTTCATATCTCTTAAGACATGAACTCATTCATTGAAGCTATATCTATTGAATGTTATTGTTTCATTAAGTCATTAAAGAAAAATGAAAATTCATGATAATGAGAAAATGATTATTTAACTACAAAATTTTAACAAAATTCATTTAGCATTTTCAATATTTAAATTCTTTAATAATTAATACCCTATTAGTTTCCAAAAACATTAATTATCAAAGTCATCTAAGTTTCAAAATAAATAAATGGTTAGGTATCCTTTATCCCATTCATTTGAATTCAACTATGTAGATATAGATAATCAATTATATCTTACTATATAATTCGTAGATTTATAGAATCTCTAATAAAAAAATTAAATTAGACATGTTTGATCTCATCTATGCCTCAGAACTCTCTTGCTTAGGTATCCTTTATCACAGAAAATTTCCGATCAAATCATCTAATTTGAAAAACATGTGTAATCGGCATATAAATTGGTTATAGTAATCACGAAGACACCCTGGCCATCAAAAGATAATACTAAGTGGTTAGGTATCATTTATCCCATTAGTGCATACAAGAGATGTGCCAGTGTTCTTCAAAAGGATCGCATAGATTTGAGGTTTGTAAAAAGGGTCTTTGATGTGTTTTATAATTCTAGTTTTAAAAACATAAGATATCATGGTTATTACATGCATATAATAAACCATGTTACCAATTTTCAAAAGAAAATCACTTTTAAAGTTTCTATATAAAAGCTAGTTTTTATATAATTTAACGCGATTCAAATTTAATAACCGATATTAAATTTGAGTGCATTTGAACATTTTATATCTTTAGTAAAATTTCCTTTTATTACTTATATATATTTAGAATTTGTATAAGTTACAAAATCATCATTTTAAAACTTATAATTGAGTATTTTAAAATTTGACGTTATTAACGTTTTTATAAAACTGAATTTTATTTTAAAACATTAACTTGTTATATCTTATGTTCACAATACAAATTTTGAAAAACAAACTTCATGTGATGTTTATTTTGTATAAAAAAAATTGTAGGATGCGAAAAACTAATTTATCAACCACACAAAATAATTTCATTAAATAAACAACACAAACATGCATATATGTGCATAAACATAACCTATTAATGACATTTTTGTGAGTCAATAGAAAAATGTCAAGTCCATTCCTAAAGAGACATTTTAAGGGACCAAAAAAATTCTTCTTGTAATGTTGTTATAGAAGCTCCCACTTGAGAAAACACCCCTTTCTTGCAAAATTTTGGAAAAACTTCTTTAAAGCAATATTTCAGCAATATGCAACACTTTCAGAAAAGGTTGCAAAAAAGGTTGCATTAGGTTCAGTAGCTCCAAGGGAAGCTGTCAATAGCAACATCTTTTGCAACAGATTGCTGAAAAAAGTTGTCATTGTCCCTACACACCTCAAAACCTCGAAAATTTCCTTATTGTCTTCAAAAAAGGACTCCAACTTCATTTCTTGTTCCATTTTTGTACAAATAAATTATTCTAACATCTAACGTATTATTTTACAAAATAAACCAAGAAACTAATCTATTTAATTTATTACATGCCATATGAATAGATAAATATTACAATCATTTTATAATAAAAACAACCAACACAACAACACAACAAACACAAATGGTCCTTGGCTAGTTTATGCACATCATACATATCAACATACATATTAAACAATCTTTGTTTTTCTAATACAACTTTTAAATGACAAAAAATACATGAAAACTTTTCTCACTTAAAATAATAATTATAAAGTTGTCATAGAAAATATTTATGAACTCGTTTTTTTTTTTACAAAACCAAGTTAACTATATTCTCCAAAAAACTAAGATTTCCAAAAAAAATCTAACCAAACTTGCAAGGTGGCTCTGATACCAATTGTTGGGTTTTTATTCAAAATTAGTTTCAAAAACATAAAATTTAGGCAACGGAAGACTTGATAATTTGAATAACATAAAACAACTTTATAACCCACCAAGGACCTTCTTTCAAAGTTTGGAAAGAAAACAAGCACCAAAGAAGAAGATGGTGAAAATTACAAATTTTGTATTTCTTTGGATCCTCTTGGGAGGCTTGGAAGTTGAAGGAGAATGATGAACTTTAGAGACACCAATAATATATCAACTAGATGTAGAATGCTAGTTCTTTTGTATAAAACTCTTAAGACTCTTAAGTTATATGTTCTTATCAAAATAAGAACATAAATAGAGCATCAAGAAGCAAGTAATCATCATGTGTTCTTAGCAAAACTAGAGAGAGTGAGATGAAGAGAACAAATTTCTAATTTTTGCATGGGTTAAGACAAGAGAATGAAAGCCTCGCTTTATATAGAAAATCATTGGTCCATAAGTTCTTAACACTTTAAGAACCCATACCCCTAAAGCCTATGTGTTCCCAATGCTTCAAGAAATGCCTTTCTTTTGAATAAATTAATCAAAAGAGCATCACTCCTTATTTTAATCATATTGTCCATGCTTGCCTTTTTAGAGGAGTGTTCTTTTCATTAAACAAATGAAGAGCCCATACTCTCTTTTGTCTAGCCATATTTCGAAATTATAAAGGCAAAAGAAGACAACATACATTTATATTTTATAAACCAAGTTTATAATATCTAAACTTTAACTTTTTGATAAAAGAGAAAATAATTTATCTAGTCCAAAATGTTGTACATGACTTATTAATTCATACAATATAAATTATGTAATCTTACTTGCTAATGAAAATTATTATTTCCTAGAAATAAATAATTTCCAATTAATTATAAGAGTTTATTGAATATTTATTAAAATCAATTTCTAGTAAATAATCAACTATATCGAATTTTTGTTTGTATGGCCCTTTAGTATCATTTGTTAATTAGGAATATCAATTTATATGATTCTTGAGCATAATAGATCTTTCATTGACTTGGATGAATAATTTTGAAGTCGTGTAGTTCATGTATTGAAGATCCTTGGGGGTGTTGATAGCATTGGCCAAGGTGAGTACACTTACATTAGAAAAATTTTCCCCAATATATGGATATTTACTTGTGATTCCAATCTTGTGATAATATAGACATATACATAATTTGTTTTGAATACTACATGAATATTATGTGTTTCCTTTCTACATATATCGCTTATTACTGATCTTATGTTTTGAAAATATCTAGTATATATTGAGTACTATTTGCTCATATGTGCACATACATTTTTGCATTCATGAAACAACATTTTCAAAGTGATTTGATAAATAAAATATAAATATAAAAGTTGAAAGTGTTTTGGCATCTTGTTAGTACATATATACTAGGATAGATAATTTATGTGTTAATATCCTGGATCTATAGTGTATTGAGTCGTTGTGAGTATATTTCTTCATAATCCTCATGTACACAAGTTGAGTCTTGCTACCCCTTGTGTGGATCTAGGTTTCATGGCTACCTCGTTCCTAGATCGATGATGGGAGACCCACTTTGTAACATCCTGTTTTGGAGCTAGAAGTTTTGCATTTTTGGGCAACAATAAACATTTTTTTAAAATTAAAATAAATTAAATTGAAATGAAAGAAATAAATGAATGAAAGTAAACTGTTTCCATTAATAACCATAATAAAACTTGTTGCTAAGTTATAAATAAATTATGATAGAGTTTGGGCGTGGAATGAAAACTTTTAAAGTTTGTTGGGGAATGGACAAGGATGAGGTATCATAAGTTTTTTGAGTTAGGGACCATTATTCCAAAGATTTTAGGGGGAGGGACCAAAAGTGTCAACTTGGCCCAATATAGGTGGGCATGTCGCGCTTTTATAATCGTAAATATTATATCAACGTTTTTTTGTTATTTTGTTCCCATTGTTCACTCCTTTCCTCCATTTCGTGATTTTTGTTCCCAATACCAATACCTCTTTGATCTAAATTTCTTCATTAATATTATGGAGTTTTGAAGCTTGAATGTAAAAACCTGAATTTATTTCCATCAGTGATGTTAACTTTCGATAGATGAATATTTATTTAATAGGATTATTTCAGTTTAAGGTTATATAATGAAATAAATTAAATACAAAAATAATGTTAACCAATACCTAAAAGAATTAATCAAAATTAAAAAGGTGTGTAATTTAATTAAATTGCTTTATGAAATTATTACTGTAAATATAATTCATTTAATTGGTGTAAATGGTGTTAAGAGAAAAGAAACATAACTAGTCAAGTTGTCTAGGGTTAGGTTGGAAGGGTTTTAGAGTCGAAATTTGTGGGACCATTATTGAAATTCAGTGTTTAACCTACATGTCAATGGAACAATATTTTTTGGTTTCATGTCCATATCTTGATAGACCCATACATGCGAATTAAAAGAGGCTAGTAGTAGATCCTTGGGCTATTGATTTCATCGACCAACAAGAAGGAAAAAACATTGATTGCTTGTTTCTTGAGTCACGTTGCACAAAAGAAAAAAAACGATCAAATTATGTTCGTTAGCTGCAAAGAGGAAGAAATCGAACCCAATGCTCTTGGATTTTAGTTGCTCTGTCCTCGATCAAAAAAGGGAATAAGGGAAGTTCGGTCGTGAGGGAGTAGTGGGGGAAAGGCAGCGACAACCACGAAGCAAAATAGGAAAAAAAGTCATTAAGGTGGAGGGGGTTGAATCGATCACGAGAGAGAGGGGCGAGAAAGAAAAAGTTGTTGGATTAATGTCTAAGTCCATAACTATAATTGGTATGTACTTGAACTGTTGGGTCAAAAATATGGTTTATAATTTTCTTTTCTAAGAAAATATATTTTTCTGTAATTTTGTGGCTGTGTACGGCGCCGCACACCCTGTGTACGGCCGCACACGCGTGTGCGGCTGTACACTCGTGTGCAGCTGGTGGCCCATGTCTCATATATATAGGGTGAGGAGAGAGAAAGAAGTGAGGAGGAGCATATTGTAAAGAGAGAAAGTTAGAGAGAAGAATTGTGTGTGAGAGAGAATATATTGTAAGGAGCATCATTCATATTGAATACATCATTAGATTCATCTTAATTCTTCTTCTCCTTCTCTTCTATATTGATCTGACATCATCCAATTGATTGGGATTCCATACCATCAATTGGATCTGATTGATACACAAGCAATTTTGGGACTTACATGAACCGAGAGTAGCATGGTCCATTTGGGTTGCATATCACCAGGACAATTTGATAGGATGGACTTTTGAGAAGAGGTTATTTATGGTTTATTAATATATTATAAGTTTTAGTATATTAATATGAAATCATATTATTTAATTAGAATTGATCAAGAATTAATTTGGAATTAACTTTGTGATCAAAAGAGCCTAATTTAATATAAGGGGTTGATTTGGGAAATCATTCATTCTTATAAAGTGGGCTTATGATCCATAGTTCTTCATGTTGGGCTAAACCCATGTGGTAACCCATGGATACTCCATGGAGGTTTTAACCCATGGAGCATGATGGATATACAAAGTCATTAGGGTTTACATGGTGTAACACTAGTTAGCCATACAATATAAGAACCCCTCTAGCTCTTGAAATCGACACTTAAGTGGAATACTAGAGGGCTAGCTGATTTGTGTGTGCAAGGAATCTCTTCCCAAGTTATCCTTCATTCTAGGTGTGTTGTAATTGTTGGATTTTGAGCATTCTAACACTCCTATGGTGTACATGCAACCCTAGAAACCTTGGATATATGTTTGACTAAGATACATGCGAAATGATTTTCCAAGGTTCATAATCCTATCTAGCATATGTGGGGATCTTTTATTCTAATAGTTAGTAAGAATTACATACCTCTTTGTAGCTTGGATTCCTTTGAAACCTTGTGAGCCTAGCACCTCAAGTGTGATGCCTCAAATGCTTCACACAACACCAAGTAGTGGCCGGAAATGGTGAATAATAGCTTCTTTATATAGCATGTTACAATTAGGGTTACACCATGTAAACCCTAATTGTCATGACCTTTCATTTCCATGACCCATGGGTTATGTAACCCTCATGGAGCATCCACGGAGCATCTCATGGGTTTAACCCAACTTGATAATCCATGGAGCCTTGGCCCACTATATAAGTTATGGATGATTGACATAATCAACCCATATATTTAATTAGTCTTCTTTTAATCACATAATTAATTCTAAATTAATTATTGATCAATACTAACTAAATATTATTATTCTAATTATTAATATTTTAGAACTTATAATATATTAATAAACCATAAGTGTCTTATTTCTCTCATTTAGTCTATCTAAGTGCATGATGCCATGCAACCCAAATGGACCATGCCGGGTCGGGTCAAGTACATACTAAATATAGTTATGGACTTAGACAATATATCCAATAGTCTCCTACTTGGATAAGTCTAATAACTATAGTTGCAAGTATGACTTCAGGAACCGATCAACAATCGTAGCTCTTTCAAGGTGTCTCGGAACTGAGAAGATGATGGTGTGCCATTTTAGATAAGCGATCATATAATCCTCTGTTCTAGATATCAGCCAGACAAACACATGGAGCAATGTGTTTCTATTGTCTAGCAGTTGTTTCCCGATTTCCGATTTGTTTGACATAGAACTTAGTTGAACACATCAATTTAGTTCTGACCGGGCCCGGTACATGGGTCAAAACAAAATCATCGAGGGGCCCAGATATCGCTTCTAATCCAAGAAGGAACAGATAAAATTCGACTCATATGTTTGCTCTATTACTTGTTGAATTACACACAAAGGTACGTTTTATAACATCGAGTTACCAATGCGGTTTCGTACAATCAATGCATAACTAACTCATAGGTAACAAATCACATGTCTAGGTTTGAAGACTTATATAATATTACCGTCTCACGATCACTCGAGATAAATTCCATGAAGTGATACCAGTGAGCGTGGGTTGAATCCAATACTCAAAACTTATGAGCACTCATGAGTGTTGTAGCCCCCTTTGTCCAACATCTTGGACCTCTACAAACCAACCCATGACAGTCTTGATTCATATGTGCTTCCAACATATGACTGACTGTGGAGAATTTGAATAATATGATATATACCATAACATAATTATTCTGGAAGTCAAAACATGCAAAAAGAAATACTAATAAATGGTTGAAAAGAGATAGCAACACTTTACTCATAAATACAACTTTTATTTATCATCAAATGTCAATTACATTTTACATATTTCAAAATTATCTAACTTCTAAAAACTAATATAATCTCTTAGCCCTATGCACCTAGCATGCTGAAGATACTTAATCCTACTCAGTCCTTTCATGAGGGGATCTACCGGGTTCTCATCTGATGATACCCTCTTAGCCACGAGGATTCTGTAACACCGTAAATTTCAAGACAAAATTTTCATTTAAAATAATCATTTTAATCTTAGAACACTTGTTTAAAATCTCATTCATAATTGAATTACAAAACATAGCTTCATTTTCACTTGCATAGAAAACCAGGATCCTCCAAAATATGACTCTTTCTCTGGTGTGTACAATCAAGCCGGTGCCGCCCCGTGATACTGAAAGAAACCTGAAACAACATAACACAAACACTGTAAGCACGAAGCTTAGTGAGTTCCCCAAAATACCACACATATAACACATATAAGCCACTCGAGGCTATAACTCTATGGGTCCGTGCACCCAACTCTGTGAACCCTCAGGTTCTAACTCTAGGAGCCCTTTGGTTCCAACTCTGCAAACAGGCACAACATAAATCACATAGAAATAATGCAGTACAACACATATCATACATAGCATACAAATACTCTGTCACATAACTCTGGTTACATACTCAAGGTAAAGTATAGTGAGAAGACTCACCTCGCGTGTCTCGATATCTCACAACCCTGGGAATCCCTCGTGCCCGATTCTCCGAGCTCTAATCCTCCTATAACATCATATGTCCCTAGTTAACACTTTATATCTCTAATGTTGACTATCCCTAAGAAGTCAACACAGGTCCACTCAGGTCAACGGTCAACGGTCAACTTTGACCGGACTCGGCGAGCGCTAGGGCGACTCGGCGAGTCTAGACGTTCTCACCAATTCTCTAAGATTCCCTTTCTACACGTCAAGTATCCCCCCTGACTCGACGAGTTCCTCCTGGAAGAATCGCGGGGCCACCCCGACTCAACTCGCCGAGTCTGAAGAACAACTCGGCGAGTCCCAATTCGACTCAAACCACCTGTTAACCCTCTCTAACTCGCCCTGACTCACCGATCCAACCCATAACCCGGACATGACCATTCTAAGGCAATCTTCAAGCTACTCGCCGAGTCTGTTCATCGGACTCGGCGAGTCCATGCCATGCAACCGCTCAAACTGCTTTCTAAGGTCAGATCTGCTCCGGCAATTCATAGGACTGGCCTTCCTAGACTGGTTCATCACGTAAAGTCCTTATTTCGGTGCTCATAATACACCCCATGACTCATAATTGACGTTTTGACCTAAGGCATAAGGATTCCAATCCAAAACCTCCATTGATTCCCGAAAAGCTCAAGCATGGGACACTCTGGACTTCCAAGGGTCCCAATATAGGGTTCCAATCGCATGGGGGACTAAGGAAACACTCAATCTAGCCACAAAAGGGTTCAATAAACCCTAAATCCATATACACATCAACATAGAAGGGAACAACTCGAAAATATTACCTGAATAACGTTGCTCTATGTCCCCAACTCTCAGAATATAGCTTCTCCTGTTGTTCCCTTAACCGAGCCTCCTCTTCCTTGCAAAATAACACTTCCAAGATCAATAATGGTCTTCTACCTTGCTCCAGATGCTCACAATCGAATTAGGGTTTCACTCAAAGGGCTGGGGTGAACAATGACGGCCATCAGGCCCCTTATATATGTCCCAAACCTGGAAAGTTAGGGTTTCGCTAAACAGCGCGGACTCGCCGAGTCCATATCCGGACTCGCCGAGTCCAGTCGCGAACCCGCGACCAGATCCGCGATCCTACTCGGCGAGTCTGAGCTCCAACTCGCCGAGTCCCCTCTTAAAACACCCAAAATCATAAATATAACACTACCTGGAATTCCGGGCTGTTACAACTCTCCCCTACTAGAACTAGACTTCGCCCTCGAAGTCTCACTCTGAAAATAGCTCCGGATGCTGCTCCTGCATCTCACGCTCCGGCTCCCAGGTCATTTCCGATCCCTTCCGGTGCTGCCACTGAACTAACACCAGAGGTATCTCTTTATTCCTCAGAACCTTGGTCTTCCGATCTCTGATGGCCACTGGTCTCTCGGCATAATTCAGGCTCGCATCCACCTGAATGTCCTCTAATGGATCTACTGCCGTCTCATCGGCTATACACTTTCTCAATTGCGACACATGAAAAGTGTCGTGGATGTGTCTTAATTCCGTTGGCAACTCCAAACGGTAGGCCACCCGTCCTACCCTCGCAATCACACGGAAAGGCCCAATATACCGGGCCCCCAACTTGCCCCTCTTCTTGAATCGAATCACTCCTTTCCAAGGAGAGACCTTCAGGAGTACGAAGTCGCCGACCTGAAACTCAAGCTCGGACCGGCGTCCGTCTGCATAACTTTTCTGTCGGCTCTAGGCGGTCAATAACCTCTGTCTAACCTGGTGAATCTGCTCTGTCGACTGAAGCACGATCTCTGTACTGCCCATCACTCTCTGTAACCGAGAATTACCCAAGATGCAACTCTGCTCTAAATCTCAACGATCACTCGACCCATAAGGGTTAGGAAACCATGAACCACCGGATCCCCGATCCAGAGCCCACTTTATCCATTCCGGAACGACTGAGAGACCCATTCTCACTCTCAGAGCAACTCTCACGAGTTCTCCTCTTGCAATCACATACACATGCTGAACTAGCCCCAACACCCACAGGTTGGAAGACCCGATACACTGATGATATCCTCAAACATCCCCCCCAGGATGAACCACTGATACATACCCAATACCCTGATCAGAATCACACCGAGAGTCCAGGATTCTCTCCCTGGATCCCTTCCGAGCCTCCTGGCTCTACACCCGCGGAATCCCTTCCGCGTCCTCAGCAGACATCTCATCATGATGTCATTCCATACCACTGTAACAGACACAACATTCAACCCTCATACTCTAAATCATCCATTCGCACTACTACCTTCACTTCCGTGAACCAACACTTTCCCCCCTTGGGGTTACATACCTTTCTCTTCCCTTACCTAGGGAAATCCACTTGACAACCTTGCCACTACTCCATGTATCGCACATGCTCTGGATCTGCTCGCAAGGACTCTCGGGTCCATGCGTTACCTCTCCTCAGAAAATGAGGGTCTGACACCACCTCCTATACAACAGCTCAAAGGGCGGCATACCAATGCACTAATGATGGCTGTTGATATAGGACAACTAAACCAGGGATAATTACGTGCTGCAACTTCCTCCGAAATCTAATACACATGCCCGAAGCATGACTTCGAGCGTCTGAATCGCTCACTCGCTCTGGAGTGTCCTCAGACAACCTCATGATAAGCTCTAGCTCATTTCTCATATCCCTCTTCGAGACTGAGCACCAGGTTAGCTTTTGACTCCACAGCTGAGCCTCCAAAGGTCACCCATAACATGATCCAAACATCTCACTAACCTTTTCCCCATGACCACTCTCCTTGCCCAGTGACACGCAAGTCACGAAATCCTCTTTTCCTCATGCGAGAAGAATACGATCCAATCGAGGATCGTCTCAGCTCTGATCTCCGGTTTCTGCTGCGCATATCCCTTGCTCATCTCACCGCATCTCCTGACAGAGACGGAGACCCCCGTCTCGCCCCCGATTCAACATCCAGGCTCCAAAGACTCAATACTAGGGCTACTCAAACCCAAAACTCTTCCACATCATACACTGCTCGGAAAACATTCCAACATCACATTCTCTTGCCATCTAGTGAGTACTGCGACTCCACGCAGTATCACAACACCCTCTGAATAGTGAGTACTACGGCTCCCCGCAGTATCACAACACCCTCTGACTAGTGAGTACTACGGCTCCCCGCAGTATCACAACACCCTCTGACTCCACTAGCTCGTGCTCCGCAGTCTATCATCAGTGGCTACCCATACTCGACTCGAATATCCATCACAGACTCTGGAGGCAATCAACATAACAAATGCCCACCTTTGCGAAAATCCACTCTCTCAAATAATCTCCCTGGATGCCCATACTCAAAGGGCTCCCACTAGATCCATAGATACTTGATATACCACAAGTCGATTCAATTCAAGATTCACGAGTAACTCCGAAATAAAGATATCATACCCGAATATCTCAGAATATCCCAACAGAACATCACAAGATCCTGCCACAACCACTGATCTCCTGCCCCAAGCATCATATAGACACAATAATATATTTCCTCTGAACCCCAAAATTAGATCTGCATTTTCCAAATTGCAATCTTGGTGTATCCAATTTCTCAATTGGAATACAAGAAAACGCTAACGCTACTAAATACGCTGATAATTCTCCGAGCCCATTTTCCACCGCTCAAAATCCCAACAAGGATACACAGACCGACCCGGGAGTTGGCTGCCTAATCATTCTCTATCTACTTGCAACAACACCAAACACCTGTCGTGGGGACATTCATCCTTCTCATCAAGTACTTCCCGCATTAACTCACTCTGACCCCTTTCCTCGATCACCGACATCTCTGGTCTCATGATTTCTTACAGCATATCTCTATACTCCACTTATAACTACTCTTGACAAATCTCTGCTTTCTTACATACTGCACCCGGTTCTCCCCCACTTAGGGTTCGAACCATCACCAATTAGCACACAACCAACCCACAACTATTTTTCACCAGCGAAATCGCACCTGCCCCAGGAAAGTGCTACACAACGCCCGATAATTCCCCCTTAAGGAAATCAATCAACCCCCTATACTCTGAACCTCTGATGAACTCCTCTAGAACTTCTCATCAAGACTGCCTCTAGTCGTTCCAAATCTCATACCAATCTAGCACTAAGCATGTCAACTGCTCAATAACATCCCTGGCTCATAGACTGAACCGCAAAATCATCGTACCTCTCACCTCAACTCATCAACCAATGCTCCAACACCAGAATTGTCCCAAGGACAGGGACCCACTCCCAACATAGATGAAAACTCTCTGCATTGCAAAACTCGACTGAACTCCCCACTGATACCACTACAACACATCCTACTATTCTCAAATAGGTGTGGTGTGGTCCTCGACTACCTCAGTCCCAACTGACTGTCTGCTCATGATAAGTCACTGCCTCGCGGCACACATGCTACCTGATACTCTGGGAGAAATCATCACCGATAACGACCTGCAGGGTTTACCCCCAAACCCAAAACTAAAACATCAGGCCTCTCGTGTCTTGCACACGAACATAAATAGCACCACCCACATAGAAGGTGACCTCTCCTCTATCGACTGATTGCTTAACTCAGACCGAAATTCTCCTCTCCCTCTAACTCCTTACCAAAATACTCTGATAGGTACTCGACTTCCCTCTCGAGGGACGCCTCTCCAAACTCAATCATGGTCTACAGGCCTAAAACGCATAGCGTCCAATCTCTACCTCATCAATCATCACCGGATAACCGGAGAACCACAAGCCTCATTCACTACAAACCATGGTACTCATTCCATGACCTCTCTTCTCAATATGCTTCAGTGTATGGTACCCTAACCATAACATCACTCCCCAATTCGCTCCGATGTATGGTACCCGGACCATAACATCACTCCTCAATCCGCTCCGATGTATGGTACTCGAACCATAACATCACTCCTCAATCCGCTCCGATGTATGGTACTCGAACCACAACATCACTCCTCAATCCGCTCCGATGTATGGTACTCGAACCATAACGTCACTCCTCAATCCGCTCCGATGTATGGTGCTCGAACCATAGCATCACTCCTCAACCCGCTCCGATGTATGGTACTCGAACCATGACATCACTCCTCAGTCCGCTCCGATGTATGGTACTCGAACCATAACATCACTCCTCAATCCGCTCCGATGTATGGTACTCGAACCATAACATCACTCCTCAATCCGCTTCGATGTATGGTACCCTAACCATAACATCACTCCTAAATCCGCTCCTTAGGACCTTCAGAATACTCCCTGTATCAAGTATGGGTCCTCTGCTTTCAGTAGTACGGGCCCATACTACCTGCCACATCTACCCATACTTTCCACACGGACCATCCCAGAGCTCTTAAGTAGTTGCTCGACCTGCTCTTTCACCAATCCCATCGCGCGTGCTCGCTTTCCAGCGAAATTCTCTACTCTACCAGCGCACTCATCTGGCTAGGTTTACTCCCTAGGCTCTTCCGTTGTCCTCCCACTTCTTTGCTATGAGCTGCTGAAGAGCTCCTAATGATGCCAGCCATCTACCTCCTGAATATCGTCATATTCACTTGGTAGCTGACTCCCATCATCGAGAGTTCCACAAAGCACAAAGCAAGCAGCATTCGAGCATCGAAGAATACATAGGACTCCCTCTCTGTGATAACTCCACCTTCTCGGCTCATCCTCGGAAGTACCACTGAACTCTATAACTCTACCCCTCATGGGTTCTAACTGGATACTCTCACTCATCACATACTCAAAAGCATAACACATATAACAACAAGTCCTAGGCTAAGGCATCACAAATCAGGCCACTCTAGTCCTAAGATATGAAATACCTAGCCTGTCTCTAGCATGCAATAATATCTCATAAAGTGCATCATAAATATCTCATAACACAAAAGTAAGGGTATTCTGGGAAATCACCGTTCGGGCTCTGGCTGATTGTATACACTGCTCTTTCTTGCTTTCTTTTGAACTCTTATTCACTTTTAGAAAACTATTTATTTGAAAACTTTTCTTACTTCCTCAGTTTGAGTCCAGATTTACCCGAAGGCGCATCCGAATCCCTCAAACCAAGGCTCTGATACCAACTTGTAACACCGTAAATTTCAAGACAAAATTTTCATTTAAAATTATCATTTTAATCTTAGAACACTTGTTTAAAATCTCATTCATAATTGAATTACAAAACATAGCTTCATTTTCACTTGTATAGAAAACCAGGATCCTCCAAAATATGACTCTTTCTCTGGTGTGTACAATCAAGCCGGTGCCGCCCCGTGATACTGAAAGAAACCTGAAACAACATAACACAAACACTGTAAGCACGAAGCTTAGTGAGTTCCCCAAAATACCACACATATAACACATATAAGCCACTCGAGGCTATAACTCTATGGGTCCGTGCACCCAACTCTGTGAACCCTCAGGTTCTAACTCTAGGAGCCCTTCGGTTCCAACTCTGCAAACAGGCACAACATAAATCACATAGAAATAATGCAGTACAACACATATCATACATAGCATACAAATACTCTGTCACATAACTCTGGTTACATACTCAAGGTAAAGTATAGTGAGAAGACTCACCTCGCGTGTCTCGATATCTCACAACCCTGGGAATCCCTCGTGCCCGATTCTCCGAGATCTAATCCTCCTATAACATCATATGTCCCTAGTTAACACTTTATATCTCTAATGTTGACTATCCCTAAGAAGTCAACACAGGTCCACTCAGGTCAACGGTCAACGGTCAACTTTGACCGGACTCGGCGAGCGCTAGGGCGACTCGGCGAGTCTAGACGTTCTCACCAATTCTCTAAGATTCCCTTTCTACACGTCGAGTATCCCCCCTGACTCGACGAGTTCCTCCTGGAAGAATCGCGGGGCCACCCCGACTCAACTTGTCGAGTCTGAAGAACAACTCGGCGAGTCCCAGTTCGACTCAAACCACCTGTTAACCCTCTCTAACTCGCCCTGACTCACCGATCCAACCCATAACCCGGACATGACCATTCTAAGGCAATCTTCAAGCTACTCGCCGAGTCTGTTCATCGGACTCGGCGAGTCCATGCCATGCAACCGCTCAAACTGCTTTCTAAGGTCAGATCTGCTCCGGCAATTCATAGGTCTGGCCTTCCTAGACTGGTTCATCACGTAAAGTCCTTATTTTGGTGCTCATAATACACCCCATGACTCATAATTGACGTTTTGACCTAAGGCATAAGGATTCCAATCCAAAACCTCCATTGATTCCCGAAAAGCTCAGGCATGGGACACTCTGGACTTCCAAGGGTCCCAATATAGGGTTCCAATCGCATGGGGGACTAAGGAAACACTCAATCTAGCCACAAAAGGGTTCAATAAAACCTAAATCCATATACACATCAACATAGAAGGGAACAACTCGAAAATTTTACCTGAATAACGTTGCTCTATGTCCCCAACTCTCAGAATATAGCTTCTCCTGTTGTTCCCTTAACCGAGCCTCCTCTTCCTTGCAAAATAACACTTCCAAGATCAATAATGGTCTTCTACCTTGCTCCAGATGCTCACAATAGAATTAGGGTTTCACTCAAAGGGCTGGGGTGAACAATGACGGCCATAAGGCCCCTTATATATGTCCCAAACCTGGAAAGTTAGGGTTTCGCTAAACAGCACGGACTCGCCGAGTCCATATCCGGACTCGCCGAGTCCAGTCGCGAACCCGCGACCAGATCCGCGATCCTACTCGGCGAGTCTGAGCTCCAACTCGCCGAGTCCCCTCTTAAAACACCCAAAATCATAAATATAACACTACCTGGAATTCCGGGCTGTTACAGATTCCTTCTTCTATTCGATGTCTGATGAAATGATATTTTCTGTCGATGTGCCTAGGTCTCCCGTGATCCCTTGGTTTCTTTGCTAAGGCAACTACACTTTCACTATCACAGAAAATTTCCATGGGCTCCTTAATAGCTGGTACAACTCCAAGGTCTCTGATGAAGTTCCTTAGCCATATAGCTTCCTTTTCTGCTTCACTCTGATTCACAAGTGGAATCAGCCACTGTATCTTGCTTGGAACTTTTCCAAGTAATTGCCCCTCCATTTAGGGTAAAGACCCAGCCCGACTGAGAGCGGAAATTATCCCTATCAGTCTGAAATATAGCATCACTATACCCTGCTACTTTCAAGTCATCACTCCCACCAAGGGTAAGGACCCAGTCCTTAGTCCTTCGTAGGTACTTGAGAATATTCTTTACTGCAGTCCAGTGAGCCTTGCCAGGATTATTTTGATATCTGCTAACCATACTTAAAGCAAAAGCAACATCAGGACGAGTACAAGTCATAGCATACATGAACGAGCCTACAATGGAAGCATATGGGACTCGACTCATCTCAGCTATCTCTTCATCTGTACCCGGGCTCTGAGTTTTACTCTGTCTGGCATTACATTGAATATGTAAATCTCCTTTCTTGGAATTTTCCATACTGAACCTCTTCAGCGCTTTGTCCAAGTAGGTACTCTGACTATGTCCAATTAGTCTTTTACTCCTGTTTCTCAAAATCTTTATCCCGATGATATGGCAGCTTCTCCTAGGTCTTTCATAGCGAAACACTTTCCAAGCCAGGATTTCACTTCCTGCAAGGTTGAAATGTCATTTCCTATGAGCAGTATCTCATCCACATACATTACCAAAAAGCTAACTATACTCCCACTAGCCTTGATATATACAAGATTCATCTTCACATCTCGAAAAGCCAAACTCTTTGACTTTCTCATCGAAGCAAAGATTCCATCTGTGAGGTGCTTGTTTCAATCCATATATGGATTTTTCAAGCTTACACACCCTATTAGGGTATTCCGTACTTACAAAATCCTCTAGCTGAACCATGTAAACATCCTCAGCCAACTTTCCATTAAGGAAAGCGGTTTTGACATCCATTTGCTATATTTCATAATCATGAAATGCAGCAATGGCTAACAGAACCCTAATAGACTTAATATTGGCCACTGGTGCAAAGGTCTCATCATAATCAACTCCCGGATTTTGAGAATAACCCTTTGCAACCAGTTGTGCCTTATAAGTGTGTACATTACCATCCATGTCGGTCTTCTTCTTAAAGATCCATTTGCGCCCTACTGTCTTACGACCTGGTACATTTTCAACCAAGTTCCAAGCTTGATTGTCATTCATGGATTGTATCTCGCTATCCATAGCCTCTTTCCATTTAGTAGATTTAGGGCCTTCCATGGCTTCTGAGTAGCTGTTAGGCTCTTCCAGATTTATCAGTGTATTATCGCTGATAAGGGTATCACCTTCTGCGGTAATATGGAAACCATAATAATGTTCAGGTGTATTCCTAACTCTGGTGGAACGCCTCAGAGGTATGGACTCTTCAGTCGGCTCAACAGGAGTTTCCTCCTCAGGTTGAGGGCTAGGGTTTGAGGTTCCTTCACCGCATGACTCTTGAATTTCTTCAAAATCAACTTTCCTCCCACTGTCTCCTTGGCTTATGAGTTCTCTCTCTCGAAAGACTCCCCTTCTTGCTACAAAGACCACATTGTCACTAGGTCTGTAGAAGATATAACCAAAAGATTTATGTGGGTAGCCGATGAAAATACACCTCTCACTTCGAGGTTCGAGCTTGTCGTGAGTCTCGCGTCTCACGAAAGCCTCACAACCCCAAACCTTGATGTGGTATAGATTTGGTACTTTTCCAGTCCACATCTCGTGAGGTGTTTTGGCAACCTTCTTTGTAGGGACTGGATTAAGGATATGGGCGGCAGTCTCTAAGGCATACCCCCAAAATGATATTGGTAGCGAAACTCGACTCATCATGGAACTAACCATGTCCAACAAGGTTTGATTGCGCCTCTCAGCTACACCATTCAACTGTGGTGTTCTGGGAGGTGTCAGTTGTGAGACTATCCCATATTCCTTAAGATAGCCAAGGAACTCGGTACTAAGATACTCACCACTTCGATCGGATCAAAGCATCTTAATGTTCCTGCCCAACTGATTTTCTACTTCTTGCTTAAACTCTTTGAATTTATCAAAGGTTTCCAACTTATGTTTGATTAAGTAGACATATCCATATCTACTAAAATCATCAATAAAAGTCACATAAAAGCGATTAGCATCTCTAGTGGCAGTTCTGAAGGGTCCACACACATCTGTGTGTATGAGATCCAACAAACCTTCACCCCTAGCACAAGTGCCAGTAAAAGGTAACTTTGTCATTTTTCCAAGTAGACAAGATTCACAACTATCATCCAACTTTAGGTCAAATGATTCCAAGACTCCATCCTTTTGGAGTTGGCTTATGTGTTTCTTGATTACATGTACAAGACGACAATGCCATAAGGATGCTTTATCTAAGCTAGTTGAAGAACCGATACACAGTACATTATTTCCTATGTTATCTACAACAGATACAATTTCATACACACCATCACAAGGTAATGCTTTAAAATAAAGAACACTATTATAGAAAGCATCAGTACCACCACTTTTATTATCAAAATAAAAGGTGAAACCTTGTTTATACAATGCATGAAAAGAAATAACATTTCTTGCCATTTCTAGCAAATAACAACATTTATTCAAGTCTAATGTAAGCCTACTATCTAGTAACAAGGAATAAACTCCAATCTTGGTGACAGGTGAAACTTTCCTATTCGGCATGATTAGGTTTATATTTCCATGCTCCAAATCCTCACTTCTTCTTAGTCCCTACAAATCAGAACATATGTTAATTCCACAACCTGTATCAAGGACCCAAGACTTAGAATATATTAATGAGGTGAGTTATTAGACAATATAGTGTATATACCTGCATGGTTGGGTTTCACTTTCCCATCCTTAAGATCTTGCTGGTATTTAGGGCAGTTTTGCTTCCAGTGCGACTTCTCATGGCAATAGAAGCATTCAGCCTCATTAGGGTTATCAGAAGGAGTGACAAAGCCTTTCTTGGTTTTGCTTGAAGAGGAGCCTTCAAGGGTCTTACCCTTGGTACCCTTGAAGGGTTCTTTCTCTTCTTACCTTTGCCATGCCCGATTGCCAAGACATTAGCCGCAGTAGGAGTAGGAGGAGTAGTAACACTTAAGACTACTTTCTGTAGTCTTTAAGAGTCCTTGAAGTTTACTAAGTGTAACTTCTTCCTTATTCATGTGGTATGTCATTCTAAATTGATCATAACGTGAAGGTAAGGAGTGCAAAATGATATCTATTGCTAAATCCTCAGGAAAGTCAACATTTAGTTTCTTCAAGCGATCCACAAATCTTTACATTTTCTGCATGTGGGTCGTGAGGGACTCATTGTCCTTCATTTGGGTGGTTATAATGAAGGAGATTATTTCATACCTCTCTTGACGAGCACTTTGATGGTATCGCTCCATCAAGTCCATGTGCATCTCAAAAGGGTAATAGTCCTCATAGGACTTTTGGAGGTTAGCTGTCATTGTGGCAGTCATGATAAATGCTACTTTGGTAGCATTCCTTTCATGTGCCTAAAATGCAGCAATATCCTCTGGCGTAGCAGTTGACCCATCAATCTCCTTCAGCTCCCTATCAAGGACATATTCTTTGTCCTCATAGCAAGTGACCATCCTGATGTTTCTGATCCAATCCATAAAATTGGATCCATCAAAGATGACTCTCCCACAAAGGTTCATGAAAGAGAAGGATCCAGTAGGGGTTGAACCAGCATCATTGTTTTTGGAAGACATCTGAAATGAAAGAATAAGTTTAGATTAGATTTCAGGATCGTCCTTAATAAAGCACCCAAATGCTATATTAAGGCTAGGACCCAACCCAATATTTTATAACTTAGAAGAGGGATGCCGTAATCCAAGCTATAAAATATTTGAAGGTAGGTGAATGATGATTCACCAATTTCCACCATAAAACGGAATAAATTTTATTGGGTTTTAATTGGTTTAGAAATTCCTAGGTTCTTTGAGATTCATTGAACTTTTCAATGGAATGTTTCAATCTCGAGTGTGCCCTTCAATTTTTGTGACTGGGATGCCGAGGATCACAAAACAAGGTGTGAAGTAACCATGCAAATTACTTGGTACACTTAATGGATTACCCCTCAATCGAAGTGCCGGATAACCACACACGCTCCAACAATACTATGATAAACATTAAGTCACCCTTTGCCTACCTTGATAAGTCCAAGTTAGTGTGCCAGTTAACCACACACGCTCCATTAACGACTTAATCAAAGTGCAAAGTGTAATTTCATGGATTATCACCTTATTCACATTTTCCTAAAGTAACTAAGATTGGGAATTTATAAATGTTTAGTTACTTTAGTATATTCATAATACTTATTATAGTCATTGTTCTACCTTTTCGGCTAACGACCCTCCACCGATCAAGGAAGCGGTGGGTGAGAACGCACACCCATTAAGTAGTCATTTTATAGGCAACAACCTTATACCCCCTTATAGACCGGCTTCGTGAATGAGGCCTACTAATGGTAAAATGACATTTATCTTATACATATATAATTATTATTCACTTATAATATTATAAAGTATAAGTGTTGAATTTTAATATTTAAAGTTCTAAGGGTTGGAACTAAAGTTTTAATTCTGATTTTACTTGTTCCAAAACTTGAGGGAAAGTTTTGTAAACTTTCAAAACTTTTCATTTCTCATAACTTATGATTTTATTAGAGTATTAAAATGAAGACTCTTCATTTTCATAACTCTTGTGTTCTTTTAATGGTTTTAATTCAAGTGTGACTCTTGGTTTTCCATAATTGGAGGACAAGTTATGGACTCCATTAAAACACATAATGATCAAGAATTAACTAACATGGAGGTTACAAATAATTCCTATGATCATCTAATTTCATAAGTTCAAGAACATGATTATCAAGAATTTCAAGAATCATATCAAACTTATATAAAACTTGTAATTTTTGATAATTGCCATTGAAAATGGATAAGCATAAACATTACACCAACTAAAACACGTTTTAAAACACCAAAACAGTTTAGGGCAATGTTTCTAGTCCATTTCCAGTAGCATAACTCGAAAATCTGGACACTGCAGCCTCTACTCGTCGAGTGAGTGAACAGACTCGACGAGTAGCATGCATTTTGATATGTGTATTTATATATATATTTTTATGCACTTTATCTCAATATTTTGGCCTTATTTATTCTCTCTTAGAACTAAAAAGTACTCATAATGCTTTGAGTTATGTTTTGCAGCTATTCGTTGTCGATAAAGCACAAAAGAAAAGACTGAAGCGGAAACCGGGCTTAGAGGCTAAAAGAAATTAAAAATGTTGGACTAGATCGATTACGCCCCGCGTCCATACGCCCCGCGTAACTTAAGGGTACGCCCCGCGTAATGGCTGGCCTCGGATAAGTTCAATCACGTAGTAATCCGTAGTACGCCCTGCGTAATCCGACTTACGCCCAACGTACGTAAGTCGGCTACAAAGGTTATAAAAGTCGATTTTCAGCTAACCAGGAGGGGGGATTCGACTTCCAACTTGATTTAGTCGATATTAAACTTCTGTTAAGCCGTTTTGAGGGTCTAGAAGGCGGCCGGAAGGCCGTTATGCTAACGGGAGCAGAGATCGGAAGGGTTGGAGAGCGGATACATGTCGGTAATCATATGGGTTGCTAACGTGACCATGTTTAGCATTATAATGTGGTACTTTTCTGTATTTAGTTTCTGATTTGGGTGTAAAAACCTTTTACTTTGTGTTTATGATTGAATGAAGCTTTGATTATTAGACTAATTGCGATATTGAATTGTTTATTTATGTTTAATTTATCTTGCCAAGCTTGTTAAAAGATCCTTACGTATTAATGATGATTATTTGCTGTTAATTGTTAAGTGAATTGGGTTATGTGAACACCTGCTTGATTACTTGTCTCTTATGATTTTGATGACCATCGAGATTATAAGTCTAGGAATAACGAATGTGATACTAGGATTAACTTGAGAATAAGAAAGTTAATGTGTGAGCCTTGTTTGATGACCATCAACAAGAGGTTAAATTGAATTAGTAATTCGATTAACTATATTTACAAGTCTTGCTTGATACGAACTGAACACTAGGAAGCATGTTAGTTTAATCAACTGATCACTGTTTAAATTGAGTTGTTTGCTAAAGGATTAGTTATAGTTAACGCGAATCTAATCATTTTAGGAATCGGTGAACATGAATAAATGAATTTGTGTATGCAATTGTCTATGTTTTTAAGGTGTAATTTATCTAAAACAAAGTACCTGAAGAGATGTGCTTTCCTGTTAGTTTATCGA
This sequence comes from Lactuca sativa, assembly GCF_002870075.4. Lineage (NCBI taxonomy): Eukaryota > Viridiplantae > Streptophyta > Magnoliopsida > Asterales > Asteraceae > Lactuca > Lactuca sativa. Next base: position 111,191,383 of record NC_056626.2, read on the forward strand.
GAGTTGTTAATTGTTAGTTTGAGATTTATTAAACCATTTTCTTTATTATTTTTGTGTGACCTGTAACCTATAATCAAATATATTAAATTAATCCACCGTTCCCTATGATCGACACCCGACTTACCTAAGCTATACTGTAATCTGACTAGGTACACTGCCTATAAGTGCATAGATAGTCTAAGTTTGTTAGGTTATAAATATTAAAATTAGTGGGTACTTTTGTGCACATCAAGTTTTTGGCGCCGTTGCCGGGGAACGGCTTGTGATTAATTTAGTTTATTTGGTTATTCGTTATTTGTTTTTAGTTAGTTTATTTGATTATTCGTTAATTAGTTTTTATTTTTAGTTTGGTTTTCGATGATATCATTTCACTTGTCGGGAAGGTTCTTGTTGTTATTTGCAGGAATTTGGGATTGCACACATTGCTTGACTTTACTTGTTACATGGGTTTCGAGGATGAAAGCGATTAGGGAATTCTTGACCTGTTTAGCCTACTACTTTGTTGATTTGTCCAACTTAATCCATGAGGCGTAGTATAGCAAGGCGTATTGTGGTGGTTAAGTGGAAGACCGAGCTCTTGCTGTTCTTGACTAGTTAGGTCACTTCTTGTTCCGCTTTTAGTTAAAGGTGCAAGGAAAACAAAGGAAATATTCTAACGGGTCCCGAAAGTGGGTATTTTCGCAAACCAATTCTTGCATGCAAAGGTTTTTAATCAACCATTGTCGTTTGATCTTGACAAAGATAAGTGATTGTGACATCTCATTTTTTTATTTTTTTTTATCACTCATCGTGAAGTCATTTGCTGAAGAAATAAAAAAGAAAAAAATAATAATGAAGTTTTAAGTCCCTTAATTAAATAATTAAAAGAAAAGGAAGTTAAATTAAAGAAAAAAGGGGGAATTTTCATTTAAACTTATGCCCCGCGTACGTTTACTTACGCCATGCGTAATAAGCCCCAGATCGCGGATGGATTTTTCACGTAGTTGGGGTTACGCCCAGCGTAACATTGCGTTACGCCCAGCGTAAGACGGCGACCAGGTATATCTTTTGACCCTTTTGACTTCTCTGTTATTCTTTCAAACCCAATTCCTTCCTTCGCATAAGCTGTGACGGACGAACCCTCAAAAAAAATCTCGATTGTGCTTCTTTTCTTGTCAAATCCAACACACAAGTAAGTATTTCGGTTACTCAATGTTATGGATTTGGGTTTAAATCGAAGAAACAAGCTGCATTTAGCTTTTGTTCGAAATCTATGGTTTATATAGTTTTTGAATTAGGGCCGATTTCGCAAAGATATGTTCTGATTACCACTTGAATAGACCGATTTCTACCAATGAACTGAACCCTAGGACCTAATTTGGTCTCAATCCCGTCCCACACCATCGATTTAAACTTGGGGACGAACGCCAAGCGTACCCCTTTTTGACTTCGATTTTTAACTGTTCTATATAGTTTCTCTATTAAGGATTTGGTAACTTGGAATAGATAAGGAATTTACATGGGAATGATTCATATTTTTTTTTGGGAGGTCTCGTTTTTCTACTGTGGAGGACCACGCAATCCTTATGCTCGATATGCCCATTTGTTTGCCCCTGCTGGGTTAATTGCTTGTAGAATTGCTTAATTTAAAAAAAAAAATTGATTTCGGCACAAGCAAAACAAGCAGGATACAGTTTCGTGAGCCTGGACGTACGCCCAACGTACGCTGGATGTATGCCCAGCGTACATATAATACCCAAGGACCATTATTTTAGATTAAATATTATTAATGTTGTGATATTTTGTTTGGTTTTGTATTAATATGTGCAGATTATGGCCCGAAGGATGCAAAGGACCAACCCACCCGAGGATGTGACCGATCATCGTTTTTTACAGTTTCCGCAAACGCTGAACGATGCAACTCGGGCACGTTATGTCACCAACTTGAGCTTGCTTCTCACCAAGGAGATCGATATAGCACCATCATTCGATTGGGAATTGGCTACCAGGACTGGACTTGCTGCATTGATCCAGGAATTTTTGCAATACACACACTCGGACGCGAGTGGTGTGGATTTGTTCTTGTGTTAGGGATGGGCACGTTTGTTCAGGATCCAGGAGCCTGTTTATCGGGAGTTTTTGCTGGAGTTGTATGCTACAGTTTCCTATGATCCGAGGAAGGCACCCGATGACAGGACAGCCTTTGCCTTCAGAATGGGGGGAGTGAGCCGGGAGTGCAGCGTGATAGAGCTTGCGACTCGAGTGGGTATTTACACAGCCGATGAGACGAGGAGTGTCCACTTCCTGGCATTCCTTGCTGACTGTCTCACGGACAGGCCAGAAGACTATAACGAGAACACTTTTTGGGCCGAGATTACGGGAGGAGTTTATACACCATCTACCGCACGAGGGGGGATGATTCGGTCTACTACATACCGAATGCTGCACCGGTTGATTTCTATGTCTCTCACGCATCACAAGAATAGTGAGAGAGTGCCTTCGACGGACTTGTATTTCCTATGGGCACTTGTTACTCCGAGGAGGCACCTGAACCTTCCAGTTGCTTTAGCTGCATACTTGGGATGGAGGGCCAGGGGACTTCGGGGGGATAGCCCGATTTGCAGAGGGCATTTTATCACGCGGTTAGCTCGATCATATCAGTTACTAACGCGTGAGATCACGAGATCGATGGTGTTTCACGACATGAGGCCGATGAGTCTTCAGCTGTTAGAGTCGATGCGTGTATTAGAGCGGGGTGGAGATGGTGTCTTGAGGGTACGAGCTGATGATGTGGCGGATGAGGAGGGTGCTGCCGAGCCACAGCCGAGACGGGTCCAGCGGCGTAGACCTGTTCCTTGGGGAGCGCAGCAGGGACCTGAGTCAGAGATTGATATGCGCTACCTAGCTCAGGCCATTGACCATCTTGACATGAGAGTCCAGAACCTTAGCGAGTATGTTGCACATGTGGACAGGCAACAACGGTGGTATGGGGATGCGTTGAATGCATTCTTTGCCCACCAAGGGTTTCAGTATTCGGTTCCCTACCCACCACCATTCCAGCCACGACATGATGGGGCTGGTACTTTTGGGACACAGCAGCATGATGATGGAGATGATGAGTGATCCTTTTTATTTTTTTTTATGTTTTTTGTGTTATTTTTAGTTTAGTTTAGTATTTTTATTTGGTGTGTAATTAAACTTTAATTTAGTTTGTTTTACTTTTGTTTTCCATGTTGATGCTCTTTGGTTGTTTAGATTTGTGCAGAATTTTCGCCCTTAGAAAGCTGGCAGTAAGTTCAACAGCTAGGTCCGACTGTTGCTAGAGAGAGCCGTGCGAGAGTTGAAGAATATAGTCAAGACCAACAATTTGTCATAAGTGTGGGGTGCATATTTATTTCGTGAGCGATTGTTTTGAAGACTGGCATTTTTACGATGTTTTGACTCTTATGATATGGATGAGCAGTTTCCACACCATAGAGTTTTATTTTTACGCGAGGAAGACGTATCATCCCGGCTGCCACGACATGGTTGACACTTTCCTATGTTGTGGGGGATTTTCATCGCGAGAAGAGGATGTCATTCTTGACGAGACGACGTGGTCGACACTTTCCCATGTCATGGTTACTACACATTGCATTTGTTTGCAATCTTTTTCACCGCATTTTTGGAGTTGGCAGTCTTGATTTTATTTTTCGGCAAATTCAGAAGCAGCAATTCCAGTTTTCAATCTTTCAGTAATATTTGAAGCAACTTGTAGCAGCTCCATTCGATCTCGCCACAACTACCCAGGGGACTCTGTTCCTTTTTCTCCCTTTTTATGTTCTTAATTTGTTTTAGTATACAATGAGGGCATTGTATGAAATAAGTGTGGGGTAGGGGGTCGGTAAAAGTAAATTAGAATTTAAGGAAAAAATAAAATAATAGTTAGGAAATTGCTAGACTTAGGAAATTTAAAATTTTAAAAACTTGAAATAATAGTTTAATTTAGAAAATCTAGTGATAATTTAAATTTTTTGCTAATATTGTATGAAATGATCCGATGAAAACTTAAATGTTTAGTTGAGCCAATATACGTTATAGTACATTTGTGGCCTCCCTTATTTTAGTGAAATCATGGAACAAAAACATAACCCCGCTTGGTTTGAGGGATGCAATATGTTTAGCAGCCTAAACCTGAAATGTATCCAGGAAAATTATTATCATTAACCAATAAAGGTTGAGGTTGAGCGCCTCTGCTTAAGCATGTAGGTTTTGAGTGAAAAAAAAGTGAGGTACATGTAATAAAAAAAAGAGAATTATGAGTAAAGTTTGAAGAATTTTGGAGCAAATAAAGTGAAGATCAAAAGATCAAAATTCTGAAGAAATCCAAAAAGTTCAAGATACCAGAAATCAAATAAATAAAGGTGGTGAATTCAAAGAAATTAAAGATCAAATGTCAAAGAATTGAAGAATTCCAAAAGAGCTCCATAGTGGTATCGAAAAGTTGTAATTCTAGATTATGTATGCTTAGGTTGCTCAACTAAAAATACCTTGAGGTTAGGAGGTTTTCTGCGGATGGATTCGGAGGGTTGCATAAAATGAGCATTGTTCGGAAAAAGTGGGCAAGTGTTTATGAAGATTGTGAGTATTTAAAGTAGGGGGGGTACTTTAGGAAAATTTTAGACACAAAAGCATGCGTTGAGGTCTTGGCATAATGGTTGAGTTTTAAATGGATTGTTGAATGCGATATTGGTAAAAATTAAAAGTAAATTTGCTTGAGGGCAAACGAAGGCTAAGTGTGGGGTATTTTGATATGTGTATTTTTATATATATTTTTATCCACTTTATCTCAATATTTTGGCCTTATTTATTCTCTCTTAGAACTAAAAAGTACTCATAATGCTTTGAGTTATGTTTTGCAGCTATTCGTTGTCGATAAAGCACAAAAGAAAAGACTGAAGCGGAAACCGGGCTTAGAGGCTAAAAGAAATTAAAAATGTTGGACTAGATCGATTACGCCCCGCGTCCATAGCAATTACGCCCCGCATAACGACCAAATTAACTTAATCCCCGCGTAACTTAAGGGTATGCCCCGCGTAATGGCTGGCCTCGGATAAGTTCAATCGCGTAGTAATCCGTAGCACGCCCTGCGTAATCCGACTTACGCCCAACGTACGTAAGTCGGCTACAAAGGTTATAAAAGTCGATTTTCAGCTAACCAGGAGGGGGATTCGACTTCCAACTTGATTTAGTCGATATTAAACTTCTGTTAAGCCGTTTTGAGGGTCTAGAAGGCGGCCGGAAGGCCGTTATGCTAACGGGAGCAGAGATCGGAAGGGTTGGAGAGCGGATACATGTCGGTAATCATATGGGTTGCTAACGTGACCATGTTTAGCATTCTAATCTGGTACTTTTCTGTATTTAGTTTCTGATTTGGGTGTAAAAACCTTTTACTTTGTGTTTATGATTGAATGAAGCTTTGATTATTAGACTAATTGCGATATTGAATTGTTTATTTATGTTTAATTTATCTTGCCAAGCTTGTTAAAAGATCCTTACGTATTAATGATGATTATTTGCTGTTAATTGTTAAGTGAATTGAGTTATGTGAACACCTGCTTGATTACTTGTCTCTTATGATTTTGATGACCATCGAGATTATAAGTCTAGGAATAACGAATGTGAAACTAGGATTAACTTGAGAATAAGAAAGTTAATGTGTGAGCCTTGTTTGATGACCATCAACAAGAGGTTAAATTGAATTAGTAATTCGATTCACTATATTTACAAGTCTTGCTTGATACGAACTGAACACTAGGAAGCATGTTAGTTTAATCAACTGATCACTGTTTAAATTGAGTTGTTTGCTAAAGGATTAGTTATAGTTAACGCGAATCTAATCATTTTAGGAATCGGTGAACATGAATAAATGAATTTGTGTATGCAATTGTCTATGTTTTTAAGGTGTAATTTATCTAAAACAAAGTACCTGAAGAGATGTGCTTTCCTGTTAGTTTATCGAGAGTTGTTAATTGTTAGTTTGAGATTTATTAAACCATTTTCTTTATTATTTTTGTGTGACCTGTAACCTATAATCAAATATATTAAATTAATCCACCGTTCCCTATGATCGACACCCGACTTACCTAAGCTATACTGTAATCTGACTAGGTACACTGCCTATAAGTGCATAGATAGTCTAAGTTTGTTAGGTTATAAATATTAAAATTAGTGGGTACTTTTGTGCACATCACATTTCTTCATGGACTCGTCGAGTCCCCCCATGGACTCGACGAGTTCATACGTGCAATGAACAAAAAAATTTCGTTTTTCAGCTATTTTGCATCAAGTATCAAACAAACAAGCCTAGGCTCTAATACCACTGTTGGTTTTTGAGCATTCTAACACTCCTATGTTGTACATGCAACCCTAGAAACCTTGGATCTATGTTTGACTAAGATACATGCGAAATGATTTTCCAAGGTTCATAATCCTATCTAGCATACATGGGGATCTTTTATTCTAATAGTTAGTAAGAATTACATACCTCTTTGTAGCTTGGATTCCTTTGAAACCTTGTGAGCGTAGCACCTCAAGTGTGATGCCTCAAATGCTTCACACAACACCAAGTAGACTTGGAATAAACTCAAAGAGAATAAGAACACTTGGATTTTCGGCTAGCCCTCTTTGATTCACTCTAGTGGCCGAAAATGGTGAATAATAGCTTCTTTATATAGCATGTTACAATTAGGGTTACACCATGTAAACCTAATTGTCATGACCTTTCATTTCCATGACCCATGGGTTATGTAACCCCCATGGAGCATCCATGGAGCATCTCATGGGTTTAACCCAACTTGATAATCCATGGAGCCTTGACACAATCAACCCATATATTTAATTAGTCTTCTTTTGATCATATAATTAATTCGAAATTAATTATTGATCAGTACTAACTAAATATTATTATTCTTATTATTAATATATTAGAACTTATAATATATTAATAAACTTTTAGTGTCTTATTTCTCTCATTTAGTCTATCCAAGTGCCTAATGCCATGCAACCCAAATGGACCATGCCGGGTCGGGTCAAGTACATACCAAATATAGTTATGGACTTAGACACTATATGCAACAGTAATTCCATTTGAGGCATTCATACTATTGGTGCTAGGCTCTTAAGACTCCAAGTAACAAGCTATAAGAAAAGGTATGTTATCCAACTTGTTTTACTATCCAAGTATCAAAGTTTTGTATGCTAGTTAGGGCAATACCTTGGAATGTTCAAGTTTGTATGTATAATAGAGAAAACATGGATCCAAGGTATTTCAGGTTGCATGTACACCTTAGGAGTGTTAGAATGCTCAAAACCCATGAGTGGTATCAGAGCCTAGGCTTGTTTTCAATTATGCTTGATGCTACTTGCTTGAAAATGCTTTAAAAATTGAATTTCAGCTCTCTAGACAGTGGACTCGTGGATTCGAAGCACTAATTCATCCAACTCACCAAGTCAGTTCATGCACTCGACGAGTTGGTGCTCCAGAATGCAGTTTTTTAAGTTTTTTTGGCTGGAGTTGGACTAAGATCATTATCCTAAGCTGTTTTTGAACTTATAAACATGTTTTTGATGTGGTAATGATCACACTTATCCTATTTAGAATATAATTGTCAAAGTTTCATGTTTTGTATTAGTTAGGCTAAATTACATGAAATTTGTTTAATATGAATTGTCTTGTTCTTATGAGTTTAATTTAGATCATAGACAAAAATTGTTTGATTTTCTTGTTGGAATTTTTTGATCTAAACTGTTTTGATGAATTCCATAACTTATCCTCAAGTTATGGAAAATGAAAATGTTTCTTTTAAAGAGATCATTAAACTTATAGGTTATGAACTTGAAGAGTTTTTTTTTCCATAAATGTTTTTATGAACTCCATAACTTGTCCTCAAGTTATGGATTTTCAAAAGTCTTTGCATTAAAACCTATATTAAACTCATAAGTTCTAGATTCCAAAAGTTTTTGAATAGTTCAAAACTTTCCCTCAAGTTTTGGAATTTGTAACTGTAAAAGTTTAACTTTTGAAATATTTAGTTCCAAACCCTAGAATTTTAAAAGTTTAAAATTCAATCCTTATACTATTATAATATTATAAGTTTAATATTTATATATATGTATAAAAACAAAGTCAGTCTTACCATTAGTAAGCCTCATTCACGAAGCCGGTCTATAAGGGGGGTATAAGGTTACTACCTATAAAATGACAGTTTATTGGGTGTCGACATTCAACCACCACTTCTTTGAGTGGTGGAGGGTCGTTAGCCGAACGGGTAGGATAAGACTCTAATTATACCTTCATTAAAAGTATAATGATAAATATAAAGTGACTAACACTTATAAATTCCTAAATCTTAGTTACTTAGGAAAATGTGAACATGGTGCTAACCCATGAAATTGCACTTTACACCTTGTTAAGTCATTAGTGGAGAGCGTGTGGTTAACCGGCACACTAATCTGGACTGACAATGCGTGGAAAAGGGTAGCTTGATGTTAATCATAGATCAATGGAGCGTGTATGGTTAACCGGCACATTGATTAAGTGGTTGTAACATTGGGTGTACCAAGCTAATTTGCATGGTTATTCACACCTTGTTTGTGATCCTCGACATCCCAGTCACAAACTTGAAGGGCATAATCAAGATTTAAACATGCATTGAATTGTTCAATGAAGCTCAAAGGATCCAGGAGTTTCAATTCACTTAAAACCTAAAATTCTTTTTCGTTTTGCATGGTGGAAATTGGTAAATCGTCTTTTACCTACCTTCAAATATTTTGCAGTTTGGATTACGACATCCCTCTTCCAAATTGTAAAATATTGTGTTGGGTCCTAGCCTTAATATTTCATTTGGGTGTTATATTAAGGACTAAATCAACTAACTTGAATTTCTCCCATTATAGATGTCTAGTTCAGATAACTGTGGTCTTCCCAAATCATTTGGAATAAGCTTTCCACTTGAAGATGATGTCCCACAGTTGGATTGTGGGAATTATACTTCACTTTCTCCACCTCCTACAATAATTCTCCCTAACCCACCAGTTCAAAGACTTAAAAAGTTCAAGGTCACTCAAACCGTACTTGCAATGAAACATGAAGATGGAAGGCTTGTATGTACTCACATCTTGGAGATGAAGTCACATATTTACAGGCTGACAACATTGGGTGTCGCTGTCTCGAGGAAGTTAATGGTTGACTGGATTCTTTAGTAACTTCATCATTCATATAATGAGTTCATTAAGGACTACTATGTGATAGACCACAACATGACCTATATTGATCTTACCTGTTTGCTCGCTACTGCTGAATCAACAATGATTTGACACATTGGTAAAAGCAAATTAGATTGGAAGATCTACTCCCCAAGCTTCCATGGACATTGACAATGGCAACATTGGAAGTCTAGAAAAGCTTTTTCTTTCCAATGGAAAGGGATCGGCCATAGTCAATCCAGTTGACCAAATGGTAAGGAGAAGGGCTATGTCTGAGATTATCCCATGTGCCATTCCCAAAGAGTCCATTGCCAAGAGAAGGGACATTGGTTGCAAAGCTTCCTGATAGACTGCAAGGATGGTAAAGTCAAAGCTTGACTCTACTTCATGTAAGTCAACTGTCTAACTCTATTAAGTTCCTATTTGTAGATTCTTAATACATGATGTTACTATGTCGCATCTTGATGTTTTGTAGAATCGAAGAAAAGAGAGGAAACTTAGCAGTAAGAGCATGCTGAATCTGATCGCAAAGAGATGGATTTCAATCGCATGATTTGATGAGAACATGGAAAATATAAATATTATAGCAAAAGACTGATTAAGTATCACGTCTTTACGTTAGACATTATGAATCGTATCCCATATGCTTCGAGTATAGGATCGATTGCATATGCTATAATATTCTCGTGTTCTAAATTTTCCAAATGCCTAGGGCATTAAGAGGGAAAAAGGAATAGAACCGGATATGACTAAAGTTGTTAAACAACTGTTTAGGACAATCTTAGGTTTGCCAAAGATTGGTTGCTTTAAGGACAGTTGGAAGTATAGTAATGGAAAGACCATATTGACATTATTATGACTAGACAGGAGTCTATTAATAATGAGTTGTCGCATGGAAAATATGTAATGTTTCCATACTGGGATTTGAAGAATAGATGAGAAAGTTAGAAACTTTTATGCAAGAAGGATGTTCAAAGGAATGTACTTTGAATTTGAGACTTCATTTCAATGGAATTGTCTTGTAACAATCTCCAAAGGAATATTTTGTAATATCATGGGTCACGTCTCTGTGACTTTTGGCACCTAGACATTACAAAAGAATCATTGCATGATAGTTTAGAATCTAACACTTTCTAGCAGTGACAAGAATTTGGTATTCTTACACTTGCAATAAAGATTTGGATTTTTGAAATGAGCATCATTGAAATGTTTTTCAATTGATCTATTTCACAAATTAAGGACCATAGACAAACATAGTGTGCATGCTTGGTGCATGGCATAACTATCGTTTAGACAAACATAGTGTGCATGCTTAGAGCATGGCATAACTATTATTTTAATTCAAGTATTAAGTTGATTATTCGAAACATTATACAATGAATAATGAGTAATCAATATGACTCAAAAGTTTTTTGGGCCATATAGGATTAGTATTATTATTGTATTTCACTTTGCATGTTTTGATTTCCCAATGAACTAGGTTATTCAAACCATCCATAGTCGATCATACTTTGGAAGTAGGTATTGGGGCAAGACTGTCATGAATGGCTCTGTAGTTTGTCTAGGACAAAGTGGCTGCAGTGTTCATGAGTACTCCTGGAATAAGATTCGAGTATTGGATTCAGCCCACACTCATTCTAATCACTTCATGGATTTTATCACGAGTGATTAGTGAGACGATAATATCTTATATTCTTCAAATGGAGACGTGTGAGTTGTATTTGCGAGTCGCTTGCACATTGACATATGTAAATGCACCAGTAACTTGGATGTTATAAAACATATCGTTGTGTGTAATTTGAAGAGTAAGTACAAGCAATCATTTGGTTCGAAGTTTATCTGTTCCTTTTACCCCATGTGGATAAAAGCGATATATGTGGGCCCCTCGTTGATTTAGTGATGACACCAGGCCTGCACTGATTTGATTTGTTTAATTAGTCAGTTGTCATAAATCAGAAAGCGGGAAACAATAGATGGACAAAGAGAATGATTATAATCCATGTCTCGGTCCATATGATATCTAGAATGGAGGAATATATGATCCCTTATCTAATGGACATGTCATTGACTAGGTCAGAGTTCGACAGCGACTTTTAAGAGCTACGATTGCTAGTCGGGTTGTGGAGTCGTACTTGCAATAATAGTTATTAGACTTATCCAAGTGGGAGACTGTTGGATTAGTGTCTAAGCCCATAACTATAATTGGTATGTACTTGACCTGAGAGTAGCATGGTCCATTTGGGTTGCATAGCACCAGGAAAAATTGATAGGATGGACTTTTGAGAAGAGGTTATTTATAGTTTAATATATTATAAGTTCTAGTATATTAATATGAAATCAAATTATTTAATTAGTATTGATCAATAATTAATTTGGAATTAATTTTGTGATCAAAAGAGACTAATTAAATATAAGGGGTTGATTTGGTAAATCATTCATTCTTATAAAGTGGGCTTATAATATATAGTTATTCATGTTGGGCTAAACCCATGTGGTAACCTATGGATACTCCATGGCGGTTTTAACCCATAGAGCATGAGGGATATGGAAAGTCATTAGGGTTTAATGGTGTAGAACTAGTTAGCCACACTATATAAGAACCCCTCTAGCTCTTAAAATCGACACAAGTTATCCTTTGTTCCAGGTGTGTTGTGATTCCATTTGAGGCATTCATACTATTGGTGCTAGGCTCTAAAAGCTCCAAGCAACAAGCTACAAGAAAAGATATGTTATCTAACTTGTATTACTACCCAAGTATCAAAGTTTTGTATGCTAGTTAGGGTAATACCTTGGAAAGTTCAAGTTTGCATGTATAATAGAGAAAACATAGATCTAAGGTATTTAGGGTTGCATGTACACCTTAGGAGTGTTAGAATGCTCAAAACCTATCAAAAGTATTAGAGGCCGACATGATTTTGAGAAGGTAAAACTGAAGCTTTGATTCTTCCTTCCAATTGGTAAGCTTTGATTCTCCCTTCTATTGTGTTTATAGTTCAAAATTCTAGCAAATGGATTACAATATGGATGCAAAATTGCTTTTCAATGGTGTTTATAATCTTATGTTCTTTCACTTCAAAGATTATGATTTCTTGTCGGTTTAGTGCGGGCAAGAACTCGATCAATAAATCTATATCAATCCTTGATTTTCCCTCCTCATATATTATTGTTATAATTTCTAGTGTTGTGATGAAAGAAACGATATCAAATTGCTCTTTATTGATGTGATTAGTCTTGTTTTCTTTCACATCGAGTCTTGTAATTTCATGTGCATATTTTTTGAATAACGGCCATGTTTTGAACAATCCAAAAGGCTCTCAAAATAGTCCCTAAAAGTCTTTGTATGTGGTTTAATGGTGAAGGAAACTCATTCCTTAATAGTGTTCCCTCTTTTATCAATGTACTTTGTTTTTCCCATAAGAGCAATGTAATTTGAGTCGTTGTTTGAGGTTAAAATTGTTTTTTTTTTTAACTTCTTGACATGTTGTTGCTATTAAGAACTAAATTTCTATCTTTATAATTGATTTTGCTTAGGGTTTAATGGGCTAAGTTATCAATTAACCCTTAAAATTTCAAAGTTGGGAAATTTAGGAAAACTCCTATTCTGTCCTTGTTTTAAAAAATCTAGAAAAATCATTAGGAGTCCGATTGGGATTTGTAAACAGTCAAAGTTTGTATTTTGAACTCACCTGCTATTTTTATAGTTGACGCTCGTTTTACATGCTTTTTCATGAATCACCTAGTAAGAGGCACGTTGAGACACAACACTTATAGGAGCATTTGCATGGGTTGTCCTATTTTAATCCGTTGTAATTACTTTTAAAAGTTGTTCAAAATTATTTTAAATTGTAAAGTTTTTAATATTATGATTGGTGTTGTCTTTTAACATTTTCTATGAGACCCTTTGTACTGCCACTCCTTGTGTTTCCGCTTCAGCAGGGTGTGATAAAAGATAATTAATAAATCTATAAATTATTTAAATTTAATTAAATTAAAATTTTAATTTATTCAAAATTTAAACTCTTACTACTTTAAAATGTTTTAAAAGACACATTATACTATGTATTTAATTAAAAATCTAATATATATTATATATATAAGAAAAACCAGTCAACCTGCTAGTACGCCTCATTCACAAAGCCATATTATAAGGGGAGTTTAAGGAAGTGGCCTATAAAAAGACCATCATTGGCTATCCATTCTTACCCACCGCTCTCTTGTATGGTGGAGGGTCATTAGTCGAATGGGTTTGATAGGATAATTAATTCTTATTAATAGGTATAATCTGATTAAAAGGTAACTAAACTATTTTAAAATTCCAATATTAGTTACTGTAGGAAAAATTTGAATTTGAATGGTAATCCATGAAATTGCACATTTCACTTTATAAGTTGTTAGCGGAGCATGTGTGGTTAACCGACACACTAATGGGGGACTAATAAAGAGTGGTAATGGGTGTCTCGAAAATTTATGTTGATTAATGGAGTGCGTATGGCTAACCAACACAATTAAACGAGATGATAAATGACATCGAGAGTACCAAGCTAATTTGTATGGTTATTCACATCTCTTTTGTGATCCTCAACATCCTAGTCACAAAAATGAGCATAATCGAGATTAAATATGTCATTGATTAAATTCAATGAATCCCAAAAGATCTAGGAGTTTCATAAGATTGAAATTGGTAAACGTCTTACCAACCTAAAATAGATTCGAATTTATTACGACATCCATATTCAAAGTTCACGTCGAAAATAGGGATCCTAGCCTTAATTTAAATTTATGGGTTAATAATTAAGGATTGAAATCACTAACTTGATTTCCTTTTTTCTCCTATTATAGATGTCAAGTCATGACAACAATGGTCTTTCTAATTCTTTTGAAAATGTTTTTCCTCTACCATATGAAGATGAACTTCCACATTCTGATCAAGGTGAAAGTATGTTCCCTTTTTCAAGCAATGGTGGAAATGGATATCATGCTTCTCCAACTCTACATCCTCTTCCTCCAATGACTCTCCCCATGTCACGAGCTGAAAGATACGAAACTACTCAATCCCTATTAACTTGAAAGCATCGAAATGGAAAGAATGTGTATACGCATGTTCTGGAAATGAAATCATACATTGACAAATTGCATAGAATGGGTGCCATTTTCCCAAGGGAGCAAGCCATTGACTTGGTTCTACTTTCGCTTCCTAAGTCGTATAGTCAGCTCATTGAGAAATTTTATATGAGCGACCACAACGTGACCGTAACTGATCTAATACATATGTTGATTGTTGTTGAAGCAGAAATGCTTAAGAGCACATGTGAAGCAAAAGTGTTTGAAGGATCTAATTCCAAAATTTCCATGGACATTGATAATGGTGGTCCATAATAGATTTCTATTCCCAATAGAAAGGGATCGACCAAGGTCAAACCGTTTGATCGTATGGTAAAGAGAAAGTCTAATTCTAAGATACCTCCATGTGCTAACCCCAAAAGGTCAATATGTTTATATTGCCAATTTAAGGGACATTGGTTACAAAGCTTCCCTGACTACCTGGAAGATCTTAGAGATGGTTATCTCAAGTCGTGTGATTCTACTTCAGGTACATTCATTATATAACTCCTATATTTTAATAATTTCCTATTTATAGACTCTTAATACATGATGTGATGATCCATTTTGATGGTATGGCAGGATATAAGAGAAAGAAGGAACTTAAGAAGAGTGAGTTGAATCTGATCGTGAGATATCGATTTTGATTGCATGGTTCGATGATCAGAGTTTTGAAGCTACTACTTAGGAGTTATGATAATTTAATAGATTGCTTAGGAAATGTCTAGAAACATAGTTTTTATTTTATTCATTGTAAGGACAAGTTCCAAATGTTCGTTTATTATCATTAAAAGTGAAATTTTGGTTTATATAGTTGGTTTACTTTGTATTTCCTTGTAATGACATTTATGAAAATGTTGGTTACATTTCTATTAATAGCAATATTAATTGTGGATTATGATTGTTATTATTTGAATTTTGTGATGTATGAGAATATTCATCTTTGGAAGATTATTACTAATTAATTGTTCACATGTTTTATGTGAGTCAAAGTGAAGGAGTATAGAATCTAGTCCATTGATATGGATGATTCAAATCTGCCACAAAGGATGAAAATTCTATTTGTCATAGTTTACTGATGATTCAGTAAATATGGTTGTTTTTATAAGATTAAGCCTAATTCTAACATTTTGAAAAAGGGGTTTTCAAAAGAGTGACATAACGAATAAAAGAATCTATTACGCAGAAAGATAAAGGTTGCTCCAGTCTAAAATGAAAGGAGAGTACTTTAGTATCGTGCTTTGTGATCATCTTAATGATTGTGGAACTATATCTCAATTGATATTCAAAAAACATCTTAGTTTAATTGTTTGACTAAGAAAAAGAATAAGATATTGTTGAAATGGTTCAAATCAAAAGATGAATCACACTTCGTTTTTCCAATGTAGTTTTAGCCCCATGCTCTAGTTACTACACATCATATCTTGAAACTCATTTTAAATTAAGTAGGTTTATAACACCTCATGAAATGTGGAGTAATAATGTTTTCTTACTCTATCACATTCGAAATTGGAAGTTGTGATGTTTTCTTAAAACAAAGGATAAAATAAGACCAATTCATGAGGTGTTTCTTGTCAAAAATCCACACTAACTTTTGAATATTTGTTTTTGTTCGTCAAGGAATGTTCCTTGAGAAAGAAACTTATACTTCAAGAAGTCATTGAGAGTTTTGATGATATTGAAGAGTTCCTTGAGTCAATCAAGAATGAAGCTTTTAGTTATCACTAGCACATGACCTGAGGTTGATGACCTATCGTGTTAAGTTGACACATTCTTGTTTGCGTGTGCCTTCCAGTTGGGTTGGCAATGCTTATGAGTTCTATGGTTCTCATTTGAGTGCCAACGCAAAACACATTGGTCAGTGAAAGTACATTGGTCAATAAGGGTGAACTGCTCAATAAAACGGAAGCACTGGTAAGCCCTTGTGCCACCAGAAGACAAGAAATCAAGAATAAGCAAAGTTCAGTCCATGGAAGCTAAATTTTGAATTTTGTTTTATCCTAAACCTTGTATTGTGATTATAGGTTAGAAATGCAAGATTCACAAGGGTGGGAACATGTACACCATTAAAATCTAGGTGGCAAAAAATGATCATGAGGAAACACTTTCGCTAGTAGATTTTAAAGATCCAATAAATATCATTATGGTTAGTAGTTGTAATAATTGCATTCTCAATTCTCAACATGATTACGACATCCCTTTTCATAGTTCGAATTATGAGAGATGGCAAGGGATTGTTTGAACTTTTAGGACATATGGTTATAAGTTCTGAAAGGTTTTGAACACACACACACATATAGTATCTAATCAAAGGTCTAAAAGCTTGAGAAGTCTAGTTGCAGACTAATCGAAACATCGCATACCCGAAATTTGTACTTTATTAAGAAAGTCAAGAGTATTGATTTCTAGAAGTCCAGTTGATTTCTGGCTACATGTCAAATCTAGTAGGAGCATAATTGTTATGCTAAGTGTTGCAAGTTGGCATTACTATTTGTAGCAAACAAAGTTTACAAATTTGGAAATTGTTTTGCTATAAATGAGACTTAAGGGAGAGGGCACTCATACTTCGTTTTAAATCTAAAAGTTTAGATTGAAGGGTTTAAAAGAAGTTAGTCTTAGACATATATGAATATCATGTTGAAATGGCTCAACATAGGAAATTCGTTATATGGAAGTATTATAACAAGAAATTGATCCGATAATAGGTCTTTATATATGGAATAACGAATCGAGACCCATATGCTTCAGATATAAAATCGATTCCATACACTTTAATATTCATTTGTTCTGATTTTTCCAGATGGCTAGGGCATTGAGAGGGAAAAAGGACTAGAACTTTGTGTGACTAAAGTTGTTAAACATATGTCAAGAACATTCTAATTTTATACCTAAGATTGGTTGCTTGCAGACAGTTGGAAGTATAATATTGTTTGGAATGACCATAGTAAAATTCTTTGGATCAAGATGATTCTTGGTCATAATTGATGGTCATAAGTGAATATGGAAATGTTTCGATTTTGCAATACATGTCAATAAACAAACCAAATTGACTAAATTGATGAATTCCCATCGTGGTATTTAAATCTACACTTCAAAAGTATTTTCCATCTCTCAAATTCGTCTTAAATCATTTAATAACTTGCTCCCCAAGTTGGTGGAAGTTGGCATCCGAATTAGGGCTAAAAAACCCATAATTTATAGATTTTATGTCTCCATAGTGTAGAAGTGGGTTTCCTAGTCACATACAAACTCGTAGACCGACATGGAAAGCTTTTGGCGATTTTTTATTCATCACGTCATGGAAATTCCCTTGTCATGACGTGAGAACTTAAACTTTACATTTGGCAAAAAACCGAAGGTCATCCAAAATTTTGTCTTGTTTTCGGAAAATTTTGATTCTCATCAATCTGAGTTACGAGTCATGAGATATGGCGGATATACTAACGAGGGGTGAAGCTATCCATCAACATCTTTTTTGTATCATTTTCAGCTCCGTTCTCCTCCTTTTGCATCTCAGCTCCTATTTTAATTGTAAATAAACATTTCAAAGCATAATAAGTATCATATATCAAAAAATACAACATTTTAATCAAATATAATAAGATAAGGCCTAAAGTATATGTATAAATAAGGCCATATCACATCTCTAACTCGTTTTGACTCTCTCTTGGGTTCAAAATCTCCATCCATCAACTCTCCATCAAATTGGGGATGAAATGCTTCGAGAATGAACCCTAAATAGATTAAAATATATTATAGGATTTGTTAAACCGCATCACGACATCATGTCTACCACATCGTTATGTGCTTAATTAGGTTGTGGTCTCCCTTTAACCGAGTCAAGATGCCTTTCTCTTATAGCATCCTACCTTTTCCACCATGTTGTGGTACCCCATATAACCATGTCGTGGTGCAAAGCACACCGCACTTGAAATACAACAAAACTTTCGTCCATTTTACCGCTTCAACCACCTCGTCGTAGTGAAGCCATTTACCATGTTGAGGTGTCTACACTTCAATAACTTCTTATCTAATTCCATTCTAGGCTTGGGACAGTTTTTCTTCCAATTTATAACACTCATAACTTCTTCGTTTTAAACCCATTTTCAATGATCTTTATATCCACGAGAATATGGGGATGAGTTCTACAACTCCATCTAGTTAATTTGGACTGATTGCTTAAAAGTCTTAATCTATTATGTCACAAACTTAGCCCAAAAAGTGTAAAAATTCCCATTTTACCCTTTATGGCCTAAATGCACCATCTCTTGCATTTTTTTTCTTGAACTCATTTATCGCATCTTATAAAAGTGATTTAGACTTATCTTGACTTATTTCATGAAGTTACATCTTCTCAATTCATGAAATTCATCTAAATGACCAAATTGCCCTTTTGGTCAATTATTCACCGAAAGTTAAAAACTACTAATTTTTGGGTTCTTACAATACCACTTAAGGAACCAGGTGAGGATGATAATGAAATCTCATACCATCATGTACTCTTATTAGACATATACAAATCTTCATATGACACTTCCAGGCATATGTGTTCACATATTATTAGTTGATTACGGTCATCATAAGCTTTATCCGAGTATTTGGAGAGAAGAGTTATGAGATTGCATGTGTGGTTACAAAAGCAATAGGAGGTAATATGGCGTGGTAAATTTATTATTATTTTATTAAGTTCTCTTATAATTTTCATATATTTTCATTAACATTTTTTCTAGAATATTTAACATGTGTTTTTATGGAGCGCTTTTTAAAGAAAGTTTAATCAATCATATATGAAATCAGTGTTAATATGTAAAAGATATGTCAATAAGATCATCCGGAGGTAGTACAAGTACATTTGTGAAAGATAAAGAAGGAAGCACAAGTTGTAAAATTTACAAATGAGTTAGGTACCTACACTATTTGTTGTGTACTCGACGCATACAAAAAGTACATCAGGACTTCGACGGTTAAATAGAAACTACATATGCGCCTGATAAAATTCATACAATATCTAAGTCATGAAGACCTTCGATATTGACAAACAATTCGAAACTTAGACTACTACCTAAGACTTTGATATAACACAACATATTTGAATCTACAATGTCCCCTTTTGTAATCATTATCGAATCTTCAAGCAATGGGTAGCGTCTTTATCACATTCAACAAAACTCTTCTTATTTCCATGTACCAAACAATAATCTTCCTTATCTTCGGTTTATCTTCATTTGAATTTTTCTTGCACTTTTTGATATGGAGTAGGACACTAGAAAGATTATGTTTTGAATATCTTTCTTTAACGTCAATATGGAAGACGTATTTCTTTTCCCTCCCTTCATATTCTTTGTTTGAAATAAAACACCCTGAGGTTGATTGATGATTTCACCATCTTCAAGATCGTCAATATTCAATTTCCCTTTCAACAATGACTTGGGAACCTTTGGATTCTACTTGAAAGAGGTAGAGAACTCAAAATATGTTAATGCTAAATGAGCAAAATAGCAGTCTATGATGCTTTTGATGTGATTATACCCAATGATGTATGCAGCTTTATCTTGAACTTGATTATTATTAAAAACAACCATAATATTTGTAAAAGTGATGTGATCATTTAAGGACATCAAGGGAAAGTCAGTAACGGTGAAGTCAAAAAGAACATTGTCAGTTTTGACAACTTTATGTTGATAGTTTTGAATGACTCCTTTGAACATAACATCGGGAGTTATCGATACAAGTTTAACAATCTTCACCAAGGACCAAACATCTTCTTATTACTTTCTAAGAATAACGTGGAATCAAATCTTCATACTTTTATACTCTTTAGTATTATGAAAATTTTCAGCAAGCTTAGACTGAGCAAATTTGAACATGAAATTGATTGAAAGGAAATTCCAATTGATTGAATTATGAGTCTTCGATGGCATATATTTTCTTTGGTATTTTCACAAATGCATCAAATTCGCTATAAGCCATAGTTTCAGTTGTTTCATAACACCACACCTTATTTGGATCACCCTTTTCAAGACTAGGTGTGTTATTTTCTCTCATTCTCATAATGTTGTTAAGTTGCTTCATTCTTTAAAGTTCAAGATATTGAAGTCTCTTTTTCTCTTCTTCAGTAGGCTCCACTTGAACACCTTTTTCTTTTCCTTTTGATTCAGAAGTTACAAAAGATTTGCCAGTTGAAGAACCCGAGCATCATATGTTTATGTTCAAACCCTTCTTCAATTGAACCTTTAACTTATCAACGTCGACCTTTGGTGTTGCTTTTGTTGTTGAAGTTGGCAGAATAGGTTTCATCGAACTGAAACTGAAATTTGTTTAGAAATCACCTTCCCAAAAACTTTCCCCTTGTCTTCAACTCCAGTTTTTGATGAACAAACCTTATATCCCCTTTGTGACATAAACATTGATGGGCATGAAGGATTAGTGGGTGATCGAAGAAAAAGATCCAAAATTGGAGCAAGTTGAGTTTTAAAACACGATTCCATTGAGGAAACCATAGAAGAGATTTATTATTGGGAAATCGAAGTTGTTGATGGAATATCAAACTTCGATAATTGATCATGAAAACTTATAAGACAGTTCTGAATACTTGTAAAAACATTCCTATTAGATTCTTTCTTTAACTTCCATTCTTCACCAGAGTCTTTATTGAAAGCACGAATGTCTTCAATTAATATTCATGAACACCAAGAAGAACTTCAATATTCTGTTGAATTCCCACACAAAATTTTTCAGGCTTTGTAACTTCTTTTGAGACCAAATAAACTAAATATTTAATCATCAACTGAATAGATGCATTTGAAGAGTTTATCACTGTCTCAAAATTCCCATGCCTCTTCCGAGTAAGATTCTGAACTTTTATAAGATCATATGTGTAAGAAGTCATGTTGTCAGTCAACCGAGTCTCCAACTGTGAAGCTGAACCAGCAATAAGATTCTTCGTCTTTGTTTCTTGACTTTTCAACAAAAACTCAACATCCTCTCTACTCACAGAAGACGTTATAAAAGCAGACGAATCATTCAAGAACTAAAGAATCACATTCAAATTTTTAAACGGAGGATCTTGTAATGCTTGGTCGACATGATAACATGATCTTCTACATCTACATCTTTTGGATCAAACTCCAATTCAACAAACTGAATATGTTCATCTACTTCAACATTTTTCATATCTTGATTAGTGGATTGAGAAAAGAACAAGGTAGTAATGGGTTGCTGCATGATATTGTCAAAGATATGAGAATAAAGGGGAACTGTTGTAGGTGCAATGATAAAAGATGGTCGTGTTGATGAAAGTAGTGGTAAAGTACTCGATGAAAGTGGAACAAACGTCGAAGGATTCTCACCCCTGCTAAGATTTGAGTCCTTTTCATATAAGTTCTTAGGATGTCCGAAGACTTATCCACCTCCATGTTGGACTTGGAACTAGGCCCTTTAGTTGGACTAATACTTTTTGATTCAAAAATCAAAGTCGAAGTTATTTCACGAGTTATGATGTTCGTATCCACATGAGATGTATGTATAGTGACATCCGGTGTTAACGTATCCCTCAGGGAGAATGTCAAAAAAGAAGAAGTCAAACTAACACCGGTCTTGGCCTCGTCAAAACCCAGTCTGGGCCTCCGCCAATGCGAAGATCACTAATATGGCGGTTAAGGTGCAGAGCCGCACCTTAATCCCTTTTCCAGGAAGTTATATCCCAGAAAAATTGGGACCAATCAGAGAGTCTCACTTGCACATTAGACGATAAGCGTGATCTTCAAAACAATTTAAAGATCTCCTTCTAGCCAATTAGGGAATGGGGAAAAAAACGTGACGGAGGACCCTCCAATATGGGTCTGCCATGTCGCACCTCACGAGGGAATGCTCAATAGAATCAGTTGAGGGACATTCTTCTCGAACAGGTATAAAAGGATCCTTCTTCCTCACGAAGAAGAGGACATAATTCTGTTTTTCCTCTAACCTACTATAATCTCTCTTAGATCTCATACTAGCTTGATCGTCAGAGCTTTGTCCCGGGAACTCCTCCCGGAAGTCGACGAACGGTTATCTCTCTCTTTTCTTATGTGATACCAGGAGAAGACACCAGCTAGGATCTCCCCTACAGTTCCAACTCAATCCTCTTCAACATATCACAACATTTGGCGCCATCCGTGGGACTCTTTATAGAACAATACATCCATGAAGAAAACCTAGGAAGCAATGATGACAGGTGACGTTCTAATGACATCAGGAACAACGGAGAAAAGCCCGCGGCGTCCGATGTAGTCACTCGACGGTAGGCAAACTTCCGTTTAGGAAGAACGCGCTTCAAACTGCACATCGGCCTCACGGACACCGTCCAGTTCTGCAGCAGAAACGGCGGAAACTTACATAGCCAGTCTATGGCGTCCAACAACCAGAAAAATTACACAAATGGAAATTGTAACCACAACCCCGCAGATCATCGCAACGCAACAAACAGAGATCCCTGTCTTGCAACAACAATCCTTCCCGCACACTTCCGACACCGAAACCTGGATCCTTCACACCATTCAACCACAACCACAATATCCCCCGATGGTCAACCCACACGCCACCATGGCAGGGATGTCTCATGTGCCGCTATTCGCAAAACAACCGCTGATCTTTACCCAGATTGTACAACAAACGCCAAGTTTAATCCCAACACTGTCTCAACTGCAAGTAACAAACGTGCAGACCTTGACCAGTCAGGGATACGACTCTTATGGATCTGGTGTTTAGTTCTCAGTAGCACTTGAATTCAACCCCCTCATGGCAGTCAATCAACCATTCATCCTGTATACACAATAGTACACCATAGAAAGCCCGTACATGCCCCCAGCAGGGAAATACGTAATCCAACACTTAGGACTACCACCAAACCTATAGTAGTATCAACCGTACATGTCGCAAGCAGCCATGCATAACCAGATGTACATAAGCCCCTATCAGATGCAACAACACATGACTTATGGTGGTATGTCATACTTATACATGGACAACCCCCTACGAAGCGCGAGCTCCAATTTCAGCTATGAATTGCTACAATACGAGATCCTGCACACTGCAATGATACCAAACTCGCCAAAGTACAACGGCACTACAGACCCAGACAACCACATCAACAACTACGAATGGACGATGAAATCTCTTAATATGGATCGTCTCTTCACCTGTACATATTTCCCCTGAACCTTAATAGGAAATGCGGGCAAGTGGTTCAAGTCTTTAAGTCCAAGTAGTATCTCGAGTTTTGAGTAGCTGAAATACCTTTTTCCTTAACAATTTCATGCAGTTGAGGAAAGGAAAAGGGGACACCCAATCCGTGATGGCGTGCAAGAAAAAAGAAGGAGAATGGATCCGTGAATATTTTGACTAATTCACTCTAGCTACCTTAAATGTCCTAGAACATGAGGAGTTCCTGGTGATAGGCGCCTTCGCCCAAGGTCTACTTCCCAGTCCCCTATCAAGGACGATGCAAGGAACAATTCCTACATCCAGGGACGAACTCATGTTCCGTGTGGAAAAATACCTACGACAAATCGAAGGGGAAGAGCGAAAGGAAACCAATCTCAAAGTCGTAGCTAATGCCTATCTCAAACATGAGGAAATGGTGTCTCGGCCGAGCCCAGTCCAACAAGAGAGGAAAGATGGCAACCAACAAAGACACAATCGCCATTCTAGGCACATGTCACGGCGATATAGACCATTCAATTGGGATTATAGCATAAGTAGTCACAACGATGTCCATGCAATCAATAAGACTCCAATCCAAGAAGAACAAAGACAAGATCAAATTCTGTGAGTATTACCAAAGCAAATCGCATGATACAAACGGGTGCTCAGTATTGAAGCGGGAGATTGATGAGAAACAACTAGTGGGAAATATAGTCAACATTGAAAAAGACCTCAGGGAAAAATTCGACGGGGATAAGAACCATCCCCAAAATCAAAAGGATAGGAACAAGGATCACGAAAGAAGGGTCGAGATACTCATCATGACAGGGCCCGACTCATGTAGCAATCGCCAAAGCCAACACATGGGCACGAAGGTATACCATCAAAAGATCCTCAACATTGCGTTTTCAATGAACGACCCCAGGCTAGAGCACTGGGATCCAAATGACCCTTTGCACATCACTGGTTTCGTAAGCCAAAACCGTGTTGAACAAGTGTACATCAATACCGGAAGTAGGGCCAATGTAATTTATGAACATTTCCTTCGGTAGTTACCAATTGAATGGAAGAAGCACATCCAGCTACCGCGCCACGGCCGCTAGTCGGGTTCACCGGTCATGGTAGCTGGCCAACTGGAATAGTCACACCCCCATTCAAATGGATTTGTCATGATGGGACCAAACATATAACAAGGGCGCTCGAATTCTTAGTTGTTGATCACCTGGCTGACCAAAATATTTTATTGGGTCGGCCGATACTGTTCCAGCTACAAGCGGCCCCATCTACTCTTAACGGTGCTCTCAAAATCAGCACGAATGACAGATCGACAATGGTAGTGGCAACCAAGCTGGGTAATGGATGTGATGCCCAACGAGAAAGAAAACATGAAACTTAATTGTGTCGAATTAAATGTTGTCAGGTGATAGAGGATTCGCAGCGGAAGCCTGCAGCAACACACAAGTGCTAATCCACAAGTCTAGGAAAAGACAACGAGGTGTTTTCATTTGGCTCACACTATCTCCCCCATCAAAAGGAGCGAGCGCTGACTTGAGGACGACTCAGCCAGAGATAGAGCAATAATCGCGAAGCAAAGAAGTGTCTACTTATGGACACGGGTACCTGCCTGGCCCACGATCAACGGCCGGACCATACCCCAGCCAAAACGCAGTTTGGGACTTGAAGCAGGTCATGGCTAATGTCGAGCACATGTCGAAATCTAGTGGGATGAACAAAACACATGCCGGGTGTACCAAAAATAGAGACAAAGTGCTTTTCGTTTTAACATGCAAACCCTCCTGCAAAAGATAACAGACAGGGGCCTCCAATGAGTTACATAACACCTCAAGTGACAGCGTGACACACAAGGTTGACATGTGCATAGAAAAGCGCAGGTGGTACCCCTACTCGGCCAAGGGGAGGCATCCCCCACAGTCTCAGCACACACTGGGTCAAGAAGAAGAGAAAGGGCGAATGCCTCGAGAGCAAGAAAGACATAATTCAGATCTCTCACATCGGACACCGATGGTGGAAACAATATGAAATTCCAACCTGTCATGAAACACTGGCAATAAAAGAGGAAAAAAAGCACAACCGTGACGAGGTATTCATAGCTAAATACTCAATGAAAAATAAAGCGGAGGCTGAGAAGAAGGAGTATGGTCAAACTCCATACAGGATAACCATACTCCAGATGCTAACGTAAGAACCGGGCATACGCCCAAATAATTAAACATTCAGAGTCTATTTTCTCATGTTTTACTTCTTTTGTTTTTCTTAAGAGTTAATATAATTTGTATTTCGAAAGACCTTTCCCGAATTCTGTTTAAGAAATTGCAAAAACGCATAGTAAAAAGGTTGTGCATAATTTCCAAGTAGCAACAATGGCTGATCACCTACGCTACTCAAGCAAAATCTATAGAGGAATGCAATCGTATATCTTAAAAGAGTCATAATCTTTACCTATAATCTACCAATATCATCTCAGAACTGAGAATATACAAATCCTAACTAATGGCACAGAAAAAGGGGTTCTAAAAGATTCATAACCTTTCTGCTGATAATAGAATAGTAAAAGGTCTTGAGGTTACGATCTCGACCTATGTATTAGCAGCTAGACCATACAATACAGTCCATAGCACTGACTGATATTCCTCGGCTTAACACAATAAGCCTAACTAAACATACGAGCCAACAGCACATAGCTCAATAAGCCACAGCTACACGACGACTGAGGCACACGTTAGCTGATTAACGCAAACCATAAAACAAGGGAGCGTGCAGAAAAGAGTTAAAGTAGAAACGTCGAACAGCCCATCCTCAAAGATACCACAGGACAATTCAAAATATGTGCATACACATAAAACAAAAAAGGAAAGAAAAAGGAAATAGGAAGAGAACACGTCCATGCCAAGTACAAAGCCAAACGCAAAGTTCATATTTAACAACAACCAGTTTTTTTCACTATACATTAAAAGGCAACTACTTTATAGAACAATTAAAAGTGATAAACAAAAATCAACCCTCGGAGTCTGAGGAAGAGCCTCTCGTATTTGGCCCACGAAAAAACTAGCGGAAACCTTCATAATCCAGCTCCCCAAGCGAAGGAGGCCCGTGGAATCTGTCTCAGCAAGGGACGAAAGAGCAGCATCCACCTCTAAAGCCCTTCTTGCATCACAAGCATGATCTGAGACTCCAGACTCACCGACAATTGTGGAGAAACCACCTAGCTATTTCCCCTTTTCAAACCCAAGGGCCTCACATGCCTCATGAACACCCTGGATCCCGCTGGCAAATTTCGTGCTCTTGATAACTTTATCAATTACGCGAACCACCCTTTTCTCCAGCATCCATTACAAACTACCTCGAGTGACAACACCATCAACACGAGAATGAGCCAGTTGAAGCTGGCACCGGGCCAACTCACTCACTAGCACACCTTTCTCATGAGTAAGAGAACCCACTTGGCTTTCAAGTTGCTCTGACCGGTACTCCAAAGTGGCCACATGTTCTTCCAAAGCGGTCTTCTCGTAGGCCACAATACAATTTCTGCCCAAAAAGGGCACGACGCTCAGTTTCTGAATCACGGAGTTCCACCCTTATATTTGCCACGGCACCCTGCGAAACTTTCAACTGTTTTTCATTCACGTTGGCACGAAAAACCTGGTCGGCGGCAGCAACCATAAGGGCAAAAGTTTGATCCGCAACATAATGAAGGTCACCAACCATACGAGAGTTTGAATGACTCGCAAGTGAATTCATTGTGGCTGGGGGTGAGCACAACGAATCTAGTCCTGTGCGGCAATGTCTTCCGAGCACAACAAACTTATTTTGGCTGGGGGGTGAGCATAACGATTCCACTACTGGGGGTGAGCACAATGACTCCACTCCTGGGCGGCATTGTGGCTGGAGGTGAGCACAACGACTCCACTCCTGGGTGGCAATGTATTCTTGGAAATCTTCCCCGGTTGGAAAGGACCTCTAGGCGAGCCCAGTGCACCCTCATGCACAAAGACAGAATCGGGATCAACCGAGAGTGAACCAGTAAATAACGAAGGCTGTGTCATTGAAGAACTAGGCACCACCACACCCTCCCTCTGCTCGGACACATAAAACTTACTAGCAGGAATACCCCCGATACCACCAATAAGTTTGGCCACAGACCCAGTCCTACGCGCCTTAAGAGGACGGAGACCCACATTATTGGATTCGGAGTCCTCATCTGACGATGGCACCACACACAAAATTCTCTTCTTCCAAATAGGGGCATTACCTTTTTCCTCTTGTACTCCTGCGGGCAAACCAGAAGGAGCAGGAACCGGTGAATAAACTGGGGAAACGACCCCAACAGCTGGTCGGGAAGGCGAATCAGGTCCACTAGAACCAACATTTCCCCCTTCCACCAAGACCAATCTAGCAAACTCTTGCATGCGTCTTTCAGATACAGGAGGGGGAAGAGCCTCTACAAGATCAATCTCCCGGTGATGCAGCTTACCCCGATAGTGACTGCGTAGGGCCTTCTCCAAAGAAATATCGGCTTCAATACCAATGCAAATAAAAGTTGAACATAAGGACTCATAAGCTAACAAGATACCCTATTCATACCCCTATTCCCTTTTCAAAAAAAAAGGGGGGGGGGAGGGGATGAGCGGATGTCACATCTCATGAAGTATAATTGAGCCATCTTCCCACGAGCTCTCGAAGTGGAGCTCATACGGCAGCAGCAAGAACATAATCTTCCCAGTTCTCCCCAACAACAGTGATGTTTCCTAGTCGTTTGCCAAGAGTTAGGTTACTCTCGAACAGTTTAGGAAGACGGTCAGGAAAGTCTCGTGTTCTGTGAAACCCATGCCCAACAAGGTTTCGGTTAACCCAAAGCCATTGCCTCTGCCAATTTTTCTTCGGGGCATATTGTTCAGAGATTAACTGAAGAATTTCCCGCCTTTTTGCCAAAGTACGAACACCAGAATTCGTAGTTGAACAAAAAAATTGGTTGAAGACCTAAAATGTGGGTATACAATCCAAAGATCGGTAAATTAGTTCAAAAGCCACAATCTTATTAACAGCGCTCGGGGTTAACTCGTCGACGGAAAAGCCATAGTGATCCATAATCATGTTTAAGAAATCAGATGTAGGCAAACACAAGCCTGCTTCGAATAAAGGGATTGGAACTCCCACCTTCTCTTGAGGGCAATTATAGATCGATACCCCTTTTGTCGATATCGTTACACCATGCTCCGGTAAGAAGCTGAAGCAATCCTCCAGAAGTTGAAATTCCTATGCGGTAGGGACTCTACCATAACGGTCCATTGTCGAAGAAAGATGAGCAATCGAAAAGGGAAATTAATGGAATGCCTAAATTGATACAACAAAGGAAAAGTGGGTATGTGAGGATGAAGAGCCTAGGGAAAAGGGGGATTTTAAAGAAAAAATTGGCATCACGAATTGTCTTGCAATGGAACTGACACATTGAAGGTGCTATCTAAAGCCTGTCAAATGCTAGAGATAATCCCAGACATATACATGTTGAAATATAGGCTCGAACAGTGACGCTGTCAAGCAGAGGCATACACCTAGAGCCTAAGGGACTTGTTAACGTATCCCTCAGGGAGACCGTCAAAAAAGAAGAAGTTAAACTAACACCGGGCTTGGTCTGGTCAGAACCCAGTCTAAAGCCAAGTCTGTGCGTTCGCCAATGCGAAGATCACTAGTCGATATGGCGGTTAAGGTGTAGAGTCACACATTAATCCCTTCTCCAGATTGTTATATCCCAGCAAACATGGGACCAACAAGAGAGTCTTACTTGCCCATTAGATGATAGCCACGATCTTCATAACAATTAAAACATCTCCTTTTAGCCAATGAGGGAATGGGGAAAAAGACGTGATGGAGGACCCTCCAATATGGGTCCGCCACGTCGCACCTCACAAGGCAATGCTCAACAGAATCAGTTGAGGGACACGCTTCTGGAACATGAATAAAAGGACACTTCTTCCTCATGAAGAAGGGGACGAGATTCTCTTTTTCCTATAACCTACTATAATCTCTCTCAGATCTTATACTAACTTCATCGTCGGAGCTTCGTCTCGGGAACACTTCCCGGATGTCAACTAACGGTCACAACATCCAGGTTGCTTGTCTCCTTGATATTCGATTCGACATTGGAATCCTTTTATCGTGAAACATTATATGTAAGATCATAAGTTTTAGTAAGTTCTTCATCGGTCTCGCTATCCTTATCTCTTTCAATAATCTTTGTTGTTGTGGAAATCTCTTCGACTGCTTGAGCTCTTAGCTTCTTAAATCGTTTCACCAACCCTACTACCCTACACTTCTTGTTCCGTTTTTTCTCCTTATCGGTAACTTCGTTAATGACAACACCTTGAGACTTCGATTTTGATTTCTTCTTTTTCTTGAACACTTCCTTGGAAAAACTAGTATCAATACTAAATTTGGGTTTAGATGGTTCTTTCTTCGTAACAACAGGATGAGCTTTAGTTGTACCCTCTTTCACTTTAAATGTTACCTATTTAGGAATGGGAACTAAAGGAGAAAGATTCGAGGATGCTTTATGTTGAATAAATAACTGGTTTGAATCAGAAACTAACCGAAGCATAGCATCCAAAATTCTTACAATAACTGAAAATACCATAGGATCATAAACTTCAGCCTTAGGTATTTGAAGATGTTAAAACTGAGCAACTTCAACTCCTTCAGGAAACAAAATCCCTACTTGATTGTACACTTTGTGTAAAATTAGGCTCCATAAACAAGCATTGGCAATCTCACTAGACTTCTTCGAATGCTTAACATAAGATCTAAAGTCTTCCCGCAATAACGAATCATAATTAACCTTCATTCTGTAATACAAACTAACAATGACAAAATAAAATTGAAGTTTGGCCTTATCAATTCCACAACTCCTTCCATTAAAATGGCGAAGAGTAATGCCAAAGAAAAAATTACACATAACTGGAAGATTTGACTTCTTAAAGCTACAAATGAGAGTAATTGGAGGATTATATCCCATTTCATTAAGCATATGAAGTACCTGTTCAAACGTAGGAACTTCAAATGAACCCTCAGATGGCAATTAAATAATCTGTCCAAACTGCTTTTTTAGTAATCGTTTGTTGTCTTTGGATTCCATCTGAAATGTAACAACTCTAATTATCTTGTTGTAAAATTCCATAGAACATTCATGTGATAGCCAATTTATCAGAATTGCAAAAGAAGACGTCAAAACATGAGTAAGAATTGAATCGTTAAAACATTGACCATCCATGTTCAACTCTTCAGGATACACATATAACATTGGATTAAACTAAAAGTTTTTTGATTGAATATTCGTATGAGGAACAGAAAACTCATCGTCAGTCCTATTGAAGTGATCGAGAAGAGTATTATCAGTAGATAAGATGATCGAGAAGAGAATTTTGGTTATGATCAGAAAAATAGGGTTAGCGTTCTTGCGTGAATTTAGGAGATCAAAAAGATTGACTTGAACCGTCGAGTCTTCTTTTATAACTAGCATGAAATTCAAATTAAAATCAATACCCAATGAATAATTTCCACATGTCAAGTAGGTAGCTGAAGCGACATCATATCAATCTTCCACATATACATGAAATTAGTACTTTTCTCAATCCAAGATGAAGCATCAGTAACGTCACTTCCCAACGGTCACCTCAGTAACACCAATAAAATCGAACTATCACCAAACTTCTATAGTTTCAAAAAACTAGTATGTGATAGTTAAAGTTATGTCTCATTCACTTATGGGAATACAAAGTGAAGTCATAAACCAATGAGTTACTAATACCCAAAGCCTCGAGGATTTCAGTGCCAATGTGTTCCAAATGAAAATATAGAAGCAAAATAAGAAAATGGATAAATGGTGATATCAAAGAAACTTTGATATAAAGGCAGTAAGATCCCAGGAAAATATACTCTTTATTTGATATCAAGAGAGAAATCGAAGTACTCGTGTGGTTTCCCATGAATTACAATCGATTACTTATAGAGAAGTATCGAAGGAACTCTTTTAACAAGTATTGAAGGTAGGCTAAATTTTCAAACAAGTTTGAATCTTCACATAAGAGCAAAACAATGTAATAAAATACTTGAGTGATTAGTATAATCAACATCAAGTAAGCTTTGGGAAATTTGTAGATGAATAAAGATCGACGTAAACTTTTAGACAGAAATCTCATTTCATAAAAAAATAAAGAACTACATCAAATTGGAAGAAATAACTTTGGATGAGTACATTTTATTAAGATCACGCACAAGAAATGATAATGAGATTTTGAACATTTGAAATGGTACATTGAAACATAAAGTTTCATTCATCAATTCATTGTGAAAAACTTGAACAATAAATTATTCACCGTCAATTCCTTATAATGTGTTGTTTGTTGGGTCTCATTCATATAATGGTAAAAATGATTTCGATATCATAAACACATATTTTTGGCACACCTACATCCTAGTTGATTTTTACTAGAGATGTCTTGGGATATGCGTCATGGTGTGTGTAATGTGTAAGAAATTTGGGGTGAAAAAGATTGGATAAAAGAATGGATTGTACCTCTATAGAAAATATGACCATCTTGAGAAGAGAAAGGTAGCTCGATGACTATTATTAATACAACCTATTGGGAGGAAATTTTTAGAAGGATTTTTTCATTAAGGGTTCACAAACAAAGAGCCAATGAGGCTTTGGACAACATGTTGCAACATCCTTCTAGGGACACTTAATTAGTCAGTGAGAATCAAATAATACATGATCCCTTTAACCTTCAATTTTGAATGAATATGAACAACATGTGTTACAATAAAATATCCAACATGATACCAAAATAAAGAAAAATTGAAACAAAAATAAAGAAAATATTTTTGTAATTTTTGAATTTTAAAATCAAAGACAAATTTAAAAAAAAAAATTCTTTTTGTATTTTTGATTTTTTCAAAAAAACAAAGTAAAAAGAAATTTCAACAAGACCTTCGATACTCCTTCGATTATTCCTTTGTTGGTCCTTTGATAGAACCTCAATTATACCTTTGTTGGTCCTTTGAAAGAACCTCGATTATACTTTTGTTACTCCTTAGATAGAACCTCGAGTATGGCTTCGCTTGTAACCAATAGTCATTAAATGATTTAGAGAAAATGTTGAAAATGACGAGAGTCGAAGTTCTAAACATGAACAGTAATCTATGAATGAAGTGTTATTAAAAGTGAACTCTAATGCCAACCTTCGATTATTAAAGAAAAGACAAGTTAGTTAGAGGTTGGAACATAACGAGCTTCCATCATTCCTAATCCATTTAAGATGCTCATAAAAGATTTTTCATCAAGTGATTTGGTGAAAATATCTGCCAGTTGATATGTGGTTTTAACAAAATGAACTTCTATATTGACATCCTCAACATGATCTTTGCTGAAATGGTATCGCAGTGCAATATGCTTCATTTTAAAATGGTGCACTGGATTATGATAAATGTGAATTGCACTTTGAGAATCACAAAATAATGGAATTTTTTCATGTTAATCGCGTATTCATGAAATTGGCTTTGAATCCAAATCACTTGCAAAGTACAAGCAACATTAATATACTCAGCCTCCATTGTAGATATCAATACACTTGTCTGCTTCTTTGATTGCCAACTCACAAATTTCCCATCCAGAAATTAACAACCTCCTGTTGTGCTATTCCTATCCAATTGATAAACCCCTAAATCTGCAACATAAAATGCTTGAATGAAGAATCTTATATTTGTTACATACCATAATCCTAAAGCTGGAGTCCGATGTAAATAAAAGTATATATGTTTGACAGTTGCGAGATGAGGTTTTCTTAGGTTTGCTTGATACCTAGCACAATTACAAAATAAAAACATGATGTCAGGTCGACTTGCAGTGAAATATAATAATGAACCTATCATGCTTCGACAAGTCTTTAAATAACCTGCTTCGATACGTCTTTAAATAACCTGCATCCTTATCCTTCGCATCTAAACAATTTTCATTCCAAAGCACTCAAGAAAATTCTTCATGTAATTCTCACTATTTATAAAAATTCTTTCTTTGCTTTAGCGAATGTTCAGTCCCAAAAAGTAATTAATCATACCCATCATAGTCATCTCAAATTGAATTTTCATCAATTCCTCAAATTCTTTTCACAAAGAAGGGTCAGCTGAACCAAAAATTATGTCAACATAAATTTGATCAAACATTAAATAATCCCCAACTTTCTTTCAAAATAACATGGGATCAACTAATCTTTTCTTAAACTTAGTGATCTTCGAAAAAAAATTGGTTAACGTTGCATATCAAGCCCTTTGTTCTTGTTCCAACCAAGGTTGTAGAAATTATGATTAATAGTGCATTAATCGATTGATGTTCTCCAACCGACTAGGATTAGGGGTGCTTGACGGAAATTAGGGATTAATCGGGTTTGGCTGGATTAACTGGTCTTGGCGGGATTAATCGGTCAGCAAAAGTAAATAAAATTTTAAAAAAAAAAGTTAAAAAAAAAACTCACTTTTTTTCATTTCGACATTTTGAAAATTTTAAATTTTCAAATATTATACAAAATTGTTCATATTTTCGTATTGTCAAATTTTCAAATTACAAATTTTCTTACTTTCTAATTTTGAAGTATTTGTTTTTATCAAGATATATTAATCTTTGATTAATTTTAATATTTTATTAATAATCTATGGTCCCTAATTAATCACTGTCAAGACCGATTATTCCCTTAACCCCGGTCAACCGTCGAACGATTTTTACAACCTTTGTTTCAACCCATAAAAAACTTTATCAAGAATATAACAATGATTAGGAAACCTATCGTTCACAAATTCAGGCGGTTGCTCGACAAAGATAGTCTCGTCGAGTACACCATTGAGGAATGCACACTGAATCCTTTTGGTATACATCGAAGTTCTTGTAAGCTGCATAATCAAGAAAAATTTGCACTGCTTCACGTCTTATAACATGAGAAAAGGTTTCATAATAATCAATCCGTTCTTGTTGAAAATAACCTTTTACAACCAATCTTGCCTTATTGAGAACCACATTTCCTTCTTTATCAACTTTGTTTTGAAAACCTATTTTAAACAGACCACAAAAACACCTTTTGGTTTAGGAATAACCTCTAGACTTTGTTTCTTTCAAATTTAGCCAATTCAGAATGCATTGCAACAACCCAATCAGGATGTTCTAATGCAATCTTGAGTGTTTTTGGTTCAATTTTAGAAATAACAACATTGAATATGCAAAATTCCTGGTGAACATAAAGAACTTCATTTCTTGCTCTAACATGTGCTCTTGTTAACACACCAAAATTAGCAAGTCCATTTTTCCATTGAAGGAAATGATGGATCAAAATCCAAATGAGCATCTTAAAATATTTCTTCAACTTCTGACAATTCTTTTGTAGTAGAAAAAGTATCGTTAATGTCGTCATTTGCATTACATGGAGCTTCATTTTCATCTTTGACTTACAACGAATTGTTATCTTCGAGATGTGTTTGATTTGGCTTCCCCTGATCACGTAGATCCACTATGTGTTGCTCCCTCTCAACTTGAGGTTGTGTTGGCAAGTGCTCGCTCTCATCTTGACTAGATGTCGAAGTTTGACCCTCTTTGTCTAGGGCTCTTAGTGTCGAAGATGAATATTCAACTATTTTTCCATCAGTAATTGTTGAGCCATGATAATGCTTTGATTCTTCATGAGCTTAATTGTCTTCGATATTAACATCGACATTAATTGCTCTATCTGGAATACTAAAAAGTAAATCAAAGTCAATTTCTAACGTAAGCATTTGTTCAAAATCCTCATTAGAATCAGAAAGAATTGGTTTCTAAGGAAACGTATGTTTGACTCTTTTAACATAGTAGTCATCGAATGTTAGTATGAAAATTTATTTAACTCTTCGTGTTTGTTTGTTCACCACCATATATGACACAAACTTTTGAGAGTATCCATGAAAGATTCCCTCATTAGCCTTTGTCTAAAACTTTGAAATATTATCTTTTAGATTCACAATAAAGCATCTGGAGCCAAAAATATGGAAAAATTTTACACGAGGTTTCCTTCTATTAATGATTTCATAAAGTGTGGTATAAAAATTTCATTGAATGAAAGAACGATTTTGAGTGAACAAGATGTAGAAATTTCTTTCACCACAAAGGATTGAGGTAAATTTAAGTAAGTGAGCATTGTTTTAGCAAGTTCATACAAAGATCGATTTCTCCTTTCGACAACACCATTTTGTTGTCGTGTATAAGGAGACGAAAAATAATGAGAAATGCCCAGATTTGTCAAGAACGAATTGAGAACTTGATTCTTGAATTTCGTTCCATTTTCAATTTTGATTCGAAAAACTTTCTTCTTCAGACTCATTTCAATGCTTTTAATGAAATCAATCATCACTTGAACAGTCTTAGATTCATGTCTGAGAAAATGAACCTAAGTAAAGTATGAAAAATCATCGACTATGACAAGTATATATTTCTTCCCATTGAGAGACTCAATAGTCGAAGGTCCACACAAGAAAACATGTAGAAGTTGCAATGGTTCAAACATCTTCTAGTTGATGCCAACAGGATGATCGTGTCAATGTTGGTTGCCTTGTTCACAAGATGAACACAAAGAATCATTATCAAAATATAGAATAGGAAAACCTCAAACTGGATCATTTAAAACAAGTTTATTCAAAATTTTGAAATTAAGATGAGAAAGTCTTTGATGCCAAATCCAACTAAGGTCTGAAAGTGGCCTTCGATACTAAGCAAGCTGAGGGTAAACCAACTTGGTTTTATGTCCAAAGTGGACATATATCCCTTCCTCTTCGACTTTAACAAGACTTCCTTCATTTCTTTGTTTGAAATCGTACTTCCTTCCTCATAAAAAAAAACACTAGATTCCTAGTGCCGGCAACTAACTGATATATGCTTATAAGGTTATGCTTCAAACCTTCAACATACGCAACCTGATTAACACTGAGCTTCCCATTTGTCACCTTTCCATAACCCTTCATTTTGCATTTTTAATTATTTCCAAGCAGCACAACTCCAAAATTTTCTAACTTCCTAAAATCTCTTAGGTTCTTTTTTCCTTCCAATCATGTGACGTGAGCATCCACTATCGATATACCAGTTTTCATCATATTGCTCATCACATAGAACCTGTAGTCAATAAATGAGATTTAGGTACCCAAGGATTTTTTGGTCCTTGTCCCAAAAGTAAGACCCAAAAATTTCATTTTTAATTTAATAAAATCAGTACTCCAGAAACATCATCAATACAATCCAAATAAAACAATCATATCAATTGTCTAATCAAATCAAAGAAAATCACAAAACGTGGAACGAGGTGGTGTGTACTCTGCAATCATCTTGAGCCCTTCCCTTTGTAACTGGATGTACATGAAACATCACCTGAAAACCGTAAGCACAAAGCTTAGTGAGTTCCCCAAGATACCACACACCATTAATAATTAACACATAATGGGCCCCGCTCAGTATACAGATTGGGCCCCGCCCAACATATATAACATATATCAAATAAACACATACACATGCAATAATCACAAGGATACGTAGCATACAAAATGGTCATCGAGTCCCACCCGGTAAGCATAGAAGTACATAACACATGCGAGAGTCACGCATACAACTAGCATTCTAACATAGCATAACTATGGCCTGGCATTGGTGCCTTCGACCAGCTAAACTCAGTGAGGAAACTCACCTAGAGCTGTTGAATGACACTAATAAATCCCTAGCTGCTAGTCTGACAACTCCTCGAGCTATCAATATCAAATAACATCCAATTCACGATCAGCTTCAGATCCATAACCATTAGTCCAAAGCTACGGTAAAAAGACCATTTTACCGCTTATCTAGTTGGGTCCAATACTAAGGCCCAAACCTACAATCCAAAAGGCCCAATAGCCAACTAATCATAGAAGGCCTAAACATGGCCCAATTTTCCAAATTGGGCCAAAATCCATTCCATAACCTTAACCCAAGGCCCAATACTATTCCTAGACCAAAACACTTGCAATCAGGTGACCCAAAAAATCCCTAAACATCTAAGCCCAAAAGAATTGCCCACCCCAAATCCCAAACGATCTAAGGCCCACTATGTTGAGTATGCGGGGCATACTCAACTCGTACGCACAACATACTTGCCAAAGGGCTTGTACGTAAAGCGTACCTGCTTGTATGCCTAATGTACCCTGTGACAACCCGAAATTTCCATTCTAATCAAACCATATCAAGCCAATAGAAGTAGAGCAGTTGTAGTGAAAATTCAGACTTATGGTATAAGTTTGGTAGTTTCAGGGTTTTACACCTAAGGAGTTATTAGGAGAGTGGATGCACTAGGATTTTGTGCAACACTGTAATTCCATTACTCTAGGTCATTAGAATCCATTCCGAGAATAGAAATATTTTCTGCCAAAAATCTCAGGACTATAAATAGAATTCTGAACCAAATTGGTTCATTAATTGAATTCCAATTAGAGAAAAGCCAATTTCTCTCTCATGGATCTTCGGTTTTTTATCCCAGATTGTGAGTCTACTTCCCTAAATGTGTTTTAATACTTGTTATATTTTTTATAACATTGTTTACATGTCCAAAACACAAGATCCGTGAGTTTACCGCCCAAGAACGTTCTTGGGGAGTAAACTCCAAAAATCAAGCCTAAAGTCCACCTAGTCCCATTTCCGTGTTAGGCAACTAGCTAAGGACTTTATGTATGAGCAATAGAGGCTAGAAACAAATCAAAACCAAGTAGTTTTAGGATTTTACGGCCAAGGAACACCTCTTGGGCCGTAAACTCCAAGTATAGGGCACAAATGAGTGCCTAATGTTCCTTTAGCCTTAGAACAAAAACCTAGAAGCTTTAAACTCATGATTTATGCCATCAAAACCCTTAGAATTCATTTCTATAAGGGAGTTTACGGCCAAGAAGCTCCTTGGGCCGTAAACTCCAAGTTTAAGTGCCAAAATCCCTTCAAACACTTCCTAAGGCTTGGACTCTATTTTAGGCAAATACCTTAATGTGTTTAGGACCTAGAAAACTCATGAAAAGCACAAGTATTGAAGGGTTTACGGCCAAGAGTGGTTCTTGGGCCGTAAACTCCCATAAAGGGGTCAAAGGACACCCTAGACACTTCCTTAGGCCAAGAGACTTTTAGGGCAAGTACCTAGATGAGTTTTGGACTAGTTAAAATTCTTAGAACCTCATGTGTGAGGGAGTTTACGGCCCAAAAGGTTCCAAGGTCGTAAACTCCATAAAATGGTACATATTGGTGCCATAAACCCTATTAAAGCCAAGTACTAAAGCCTAGAATTGTTCCTAGTTATTATAGAGACTTGAATGCACCATAAGAACCATCCCAAGGGAGTTTACGACCGTAAACTCCAAGGGAATAGGGTCTTTGGGCCGTAAACTCCCCAAAGGAGTCAATATGGTGCCCAAACACTTGCATAGGCCTTGAAACAATTCCCACTAAGGTTGTAGTAATTCAAAGTACCATTCCAAGCCTTGGTTGGGAGTTTACGGCCAGGAGCTTACTCCCCTGGGCCGTAAACTCCAATGAATATGGTCTTTTGACCTTAAACTTCCATTAGGGGCATTGCACTCCTTTGTTGCAACCCATTAGCCTCCTAGCACTTGACCAAAAGTGTTGTCCTCGCGCTTAAATGTTTATACTTGTATAATTAGTGATTAAATCTCTAATTATTTATATACATATGTCTTCATATGTAATTAGGATCATTGTGTGTGTCTAAGTCTTCACTTGACACCAAGCACTTGTCCGATCCTTCCGTTCGATAACAGCCCGTTCAATTCCAGTCACTTACTGCAGGTGAGTTCATACCCCTTAACTAATGTTTTAAACTATTTTAAATGTTTTATGGGGGGGGGGATACAAGTAGAATCATGCTAGTATTATATCAATCACATGCGATTAGTAAGTAGAATTACGCTATTTATTACATCAATCACATGTAATTAATATACAGCATTCAATAGATTTGGCTACTCATTAGCCGTTTTACCAAACAGATTCCTTCAAATGATTTTGATAAACATTTTATATGTTTCAAACTACTTATTACACTGTACATCTTACTCTGTACATTTCCTTTCAAACTTATTTACAACTGTGTTTCAAACTACTTATTACACTGTACATCTTACTCTGTACATTTCCTTTCAAACTTATTTACAACTGTGTTTCAAACAAATGTTTCTTTATACTCAAAACTGTTTATTCATACTTATGCCTTCAAATAGTTTTATAGATTGACATCAAGTCGATCTTTTCTTAAAATAATATTTATATTTCAAATGTCTTACAAAACTTATTTATGATTTTATATTATAAATTGCATGCCTCTATATGTATAGTTATATAAGAAATGTTTAAAAGACTTAGGAAGGCTATCCACCCTATTTCCTTTTCGCGCCTTGAGATGTGGTCTGGTGGGATATCGGATACTCGTCCGAAGGTCGTTTAAATATTAGTTATATATCATGTGTACATATAAAGTCATAAAAGGTCCTTCCAGTTCATCCTATGCCCTTGGGTAGCAAGGTTATACATCCACGTCCATACGTACCACTTAGATTACTAGTAAGCTACCATATGGGTAGTTCAGGAAGATACTAGAACCATTACTAGAACGCGATATCATACAATGAGTCAGTTCATTCATGAGTCAATACTTGCTAGAACATTACTGTACATTACATATACAACTATGCTAGGACGAGAACATATACATCTATACTAGGACGAGAACATATACAACTATACTAAACGTTTACATTACTATACTTGCTAGATAGAGAGAACACACATTACAGCTAGCACACATAGAACCTTACAGTACTCTACTATAATATTTACAAGATCACACTTATAGGAGTACTTTTGCATAGATATATCAGGAGGAGTCCTATTACATTTTATATGTATCGACTCTGTTATCAAATCCTCATTCTTACCTTTACCTTGTGATACGATCACATATTCGACGAGATAGAATGGATTTATTATCCTAGTACCAAAGGATACGATTGTGGGATTGACCATTCCTAGAATCTCTGTTAGCTACAGAGGTGAAAGCACATCCACGGATGTCAAACGGTTGGTACCATTACAGGTACACTTTAAGGGATTAACTATTCCTATACCCAACTTTTAGCAACAGAGGTAAGAGGACGTCTACGGATGTCTTAAAGTTAACAATGATAGTTACCCTAGTACCAAAGGGTAATATTCAGGTTAGTTATATTATTACCTTTATTTTGTGACTCATTCACATAACCAATGAGGTGAATTATATTTAGGTATCCTAGTACCAAAGGATACAATTTTCTTATAATGATAGTTATACTTTGGAAAATACTTACTCTTACAAGAGACACACACACAAAACAGTTAGGTCTTGGTAGAAGACACCTTCATATACTAGAAGGAATCATAGGGATTCTAGGGTT
The DNA here is from genome assembly GCF_002870075.4 of Lactuca sativa. Classification (NCBI taxonomy): domain Eukaryota; kingdom Viridiplantae; phylum Streptophyta; class Magnoliopsida; order Asterales; family Asteraceae; genus Lactuca; species Lactuca sativa. The sequence continues at coordinate 111,232,417 of NC_056626.2, forward strand.
TTTCAAAAACTTACAATTCATATACACTTTCAAATTCTTACAATACATAGACTTACAAATTCTTACATACAAATAAAGACACTAAATACTTATGATCTCACCAGCTTCAAAGCTGATACTCGCTTTCAAAATTACTTGTATCCTCAGGTCATCATAGACAGGTACCGATGCAAGGAGAAAGGAAGATGGAGCTTGTTCAAGACTTATCTTTCATTTTGATTTATGCTTTAGTGTTTATCAATATTTGACATAATACAATTGTATAATAATTATTTTATTAATGCAATGGATGATGTTATTGCTTGTTTACTACTTTACATTGTTGTTGATATTATACATGACGTCCTCCGCCCCAGAACGTTTCCGCCGTTCTTGGTTTTGGGGTGTGACAGATTGGTATCAGAGCATTGTTTATAGTGAATTAAGTATATCAACCCATAAAAGATATACTAACTATAAATACATAAGGGATTAAAAATACTCTGACCAAGAGTTTATACTTTAAATAATAAAATATTTAATAAAGTATACGTGATGCATTCATACTAAAATCACTGTCACTAGGACAGTACAAAAGAATTACGATTGTTGGACAACACAAGTGGGCTTAGAGACATATGGTCAAAACTAGGAAGATATAGCCTGATCGCCTATATTATCCAAGGGTTGACTAGCATGTGCCTAAGTTTAAGTGTGTGGTTGCAACAATGCTAAAATCTTACCAACCCTACCACAATGAGAACAATAGAACATAACATTAAAAAAAAAAAAATACTATAGGAGTATTTGGTGTTACTATAAGTACTTTATACTTGAGAATTAAAACAAGATCTTTATTACTAATTTGATAGTTGCTAAGTGGATACACTAAGGCCACATGTAATTAGGATGTTATAGACTTAGAATCAGTGATAATTCTGCCTTACCCCTATTCTGTGTGAATTTGGAAATAAGGTCACTTATTCGAAGGTCTATCCTGTTTAGATTACACATAGCTGGTATGCACTTCACAAATAGCGATGTAACTAATGAAGGTTTTCTAAATAATTATCTAGATAGTTCGTCTAATAATTATCCTCTTACCCTAAATTCTCGCATAGAAATCATAGCTGGACTCCATCCACTTGACAACCAGTATCTTCCGAATGAAGTCATAGCTGGTTGGATTGGAGAAGAACCAGAGAATGATCATCCTATCCCCTTGGATGATCACCATGATGAAGACCTTTCTTATGATGCTAACTCCGAACCAGAAGTTGAGAACCTACCCCGAGCAGCTCCCGTTTCAATTCCTAACCCTCGTCCGGCTTTTCATGGCCTGACCCTGAGTGAGTGGAATGCTTGGAAATATGGAGCCAAGGACAAGAGCAGTCTATGCTACTTGATGGAGACCGAAGCTTTTATAACTTGAGCAATGAAGGCTTAGCAGATATAGTCTTGCCAATCTAGATCTCTATGTTTCCCACCAAGCTATGAACCTTCAACCTTCTTCAATCTCTAAGCACCAAGTTCTTCTCAAAAGCTAAAAAGTACAATAATGGAGGCTAAACGTCGATTTTAGGGTTTTAGGGCAATAGAAGCCGGTAAAGAGGCCAGCCATAGGGACTTAAGCTCTTTATATAGGGTGCAACACCCTAAATTTAGGGCTTCATTAACCTCCAAGTACGCTAAGCGTAACCCTCGTATGCCCAACATATGAGGCCTTGCATCAACGACCAACATCACCTTAGTACACTAAATGTACCTTGTCGTACGCCCCGCGTACTAGCTTCTCAGCTAGTACGCTAAGCGTACCATGTGTTATGCCCCGCACACTACTCCAAGGACCAATATTACAACCAATTAAACAGAAAGGGCAAATAAGGAACATACCAAGATCTAAGTGTTACACTAAGGTTGATAACCTATTGTGTTTGGTTGACACATTCTTATTTTTGTGCATTTCAAGTAGAGTTGGAAATGCTTATGAGTTCATTGTTTTCATTTAAATACAAAAGTAAAAGCTCATTGGTCAGTGAAAATACATTGATCAATATGGGTGAACTGCTAACTGTCGGATAAGGTGTCTAAGTCCGTAACTAAATTTGGTATCAACTTGACCAACCCGGCATGGTCCATTTGGGTTGCACTTCAACTATCAACTTGTATGGATATACTTTTGAGAATAAGATGTTTATGATATATTAATATATTTTTATTTATAATATATTAATATGAAATCATAATTATTTTATTAGTATTGATCAAGAATTAATTTATAATTAATTTAGTGATCAAAATGGAGCTAATTAAATTTGGACTCTTATATATATATATATATATATATATATATATATATATATATATATATATATATATATATATATATATATATATATATATATGGATTGGGCTAAGATTTATTTAGGATGGGCTAAGAGTATATGAGGTCCATGGATAGTCCACAGAGCTTTTAACCCATGGATCCTAGGTAAATGAAGAGTCATGGGTATTAGGGTTTAACCTAATCCTCCATACTATGTAAAGGAGTCTTTGGTTCAAGGATTGGCACTAGTGAGTGTGAGCATAAAGGTGAGCCGGTATCTATAGTGTTCTTTGTATCTCAAGAGCTTCCAACTTGTTTTGGTGATTTGTGACACCACTTGAGGCATCCACACTATTGGTGCTAGGCTCATAAACTCCAAGCTACTCACTACAAAGAAAATATATGTAATTTTATCTAGAATTTTGTTATTCATGTACCTAGGATTGCATGCTAGATTTGTTAAAGCTTTGGAAATCATTTTGCATGTATAATAGAGAAAACATAGTTCCAAAGCTTCTAGGGTTGTATGTGCACCTTAAGGATGTTAGGATGCTTAAAACCCATCAGTGGTATCGGAGTCTAGGCTTGTTTTTTGTTATATTATTGTTTATGTCATTTTGCAAAGCCGAAATCTGTCCATACTGCAAAACTTGACGAGTTTATGTAGAAAACACGACGATTTCATGACTTTTGGCATGAACTCGACGAGTTCTTCAAGTAACTTGACGAGTTTGCTGAGCAGCATGCATGTTGTTCGAGTTTTTTTTTGCTAGAATTGGGTTAGGATCATTACCTATAACTGTTTTGAATCATTTAAACTGTTTTTTATGATATGGTAATGAATATCCTAATCCAATTACAAGGTAGTTGTCATACTTTCAAGATTAGTGTGAATATGATTAGGCTAATTGTCTTGAATTCGATGATATGAATTGTCTTGCATTATGAGTTTGAATATGATCATGTATGTATGCTTGTTTGATTATTATGATTAGTTAAAATCCATGATTGTATGTGTTAATGGAATCCATAATTTATCCTCAAGTTATGGATTGAAAAAGTCTTTTTCATTAAAACCATTTAAATAACTCATAGGTTACATAAAATGAAGAGTCTTCATTTTATTTGCAATTGACTCATAAGTTATGAAGTTAAGAGTTTTCAATAGTTTCAAAACTTGCCCTTAAGTCTTGGAATTTGTAAAGTCTCACACATTAATACTTTAATTCCAAATAGATCCTTGGAATTATAAAAGTTTAAAATTTAACCCTTATACTTCTATAATATTAAAAGTTTATATATATATATATATATATATATATATATATATATATATATATATATATATATATATATATATAAGCCAGTCTTACCATTAGTAGGCCTTATTCATGAAGTCGGTCTATAAGGGGGGTATAAGGTTACTACCTATAAAATGGCAGTTTAATGTGTGTCCACTCTCACCCACCGCTTCTTTGACTGGTGAAGGGTCGTTAGCCGAACGGGTAGGATAGGACCTTAAACCTCATTAAAAGTATAATGAAATTATAAAGTAACTAAAACCTTTATAAATTCCCATTCTTAGTTACTTTAGGAAAATGTGAAATAGGTGCTAACCCATGAAATTACACTTTGTATCTTACCAAGTCGTTAGTGGAGCGTGTGTGGTTAACCGACACACTGATAAGGACTAGTACGAGTGAAAAAGGGTGACTTAAGTTTTATCATAGATCGGTGGAGCGCGTGTCGTTAACCGACACATCGATTAGGTGATAAAATTAAGGGTACCAAGTCAATTTGCATGGTTATTCACACCTTGTTTGTGATCCTCGGCATCCCAGTCACAAACTTGAGAGTGTATAATCGAGATTCAAACATTCCATTGAAAGTTCAATGTATCTCAAAGATCTAGGAGTTTCAAATCCAATTAAAATTTAATAATTTATTTTATTTTTCATGGTAGAAATTGGTAAATCGTCATTTACCTACCTTCAAATATTTTATATCTTGGATTACGGCATCCCTCTTCCAAGTTATGAAATAGTTTGTAGGGTCCTAGCCTTAATATTTCTTTTGGGTGACTTATTAATGATTCTTCATCTAATTAAACTTGCCCTTCTTTCTTTTCAGATGTCAAACAACACTATTGTTGGCTCAAACACTACATGCTCTTTTTCTCTCATGAACTTGTGCGGGAAAGTCACTTTTGATGGGTCTAACTTCAATGAATGGATTAGAAACATCAAGATGATTACCCGCAATGAGGACAAGGAATATGTCCTTGATCGGGAGCTTAAGGTCATTAATCAGTCCACTGCTACTCCTGAGGAGGTTGCGGAGTACACTACACATGAGAGGGATACTACCAAAGTGTCCTGCATCATGTTGGCTACCATGACTCCCGAACTCTAAAAGTCCTATGAAGATTTCTACCCCTATGAGATGCATTTGGATTTGATGGACAGGTACCATTAGAGCGCGTGTCAAGAGAGGTATGAAATCATCTCCTCTATGATAACAGCCACGATGAAGGATGGTGAACCCATCAACCGTCACTTGCAGAAAATGCAAAGGTTTGTGGACCGGTTGCTAAAGCTAAATGTGGACTTTCCTGAGGACATGGTGATTGATATCATTCTCCATTCCTCACCTCCAAGTTGTGATCAGTTTCATATGACTTATCATATGAACAAGGAGGAAGTCACACTTAGCAAACTTCAAGGGCTTTTAAGGACCGCTGAAAATGGCCTTAAAGGAAAGTCGGTTGTTACCTCTACTACTACTCATACTGCAACCTCTGTTCTGGCAATTGGGCAGGGAAAGGGGAAGAAAAGGAAGACCCCTTCGAAGGGTACCAAGGGAAAGTCCCTTGATGGCACCTCTTCAAGTGGGACCAATAAAAGTCCCATTCCTCCTTTTTCAAACCCAAAGGAAGCACAATGCTTCTACTGCAACGAAAAGGGGCATTGGAAGCAAAACTGCCCCAAATACTTGTAGGATGTAAAGGATGGGAAAGTTAAACCTGCCCATGCAGGTATTTATACTATATTTTCTGGTAACTCATTGCATACTAACTCTTGGGTGCTTGATACAGGTTTTGGTATTCACATTTGTACTGATTCTCAGGGCCTAAGAAGTAGTGAATAAGTGGAGCACGGGAAGATAAACCTAATCATCGACAATAGGAAAGCATCACATTTGACAAAGATTGAATTTTATTCTTTATTGCTTAATAGTGGGTTAACTTTAGATTTTAATAAATGTTGTTACATGTCAGAAATGGCGAGAAATATTATTTCCCTTCATAGTTTGTACAAACAAAGTTTCATTTTTTCATTTGATAATAAAATTGGTGCTATTGATGCTTTTTGTAATGATGTGTTTTATTCTATAGCATTACCTTGTGATGGTGTATATGAAACTGTGTCGACTGTAGACAACTTAGGAAATAATGTATATCATATTGATTCTTCTATGAGCTTAGATAAAGCATCCTTGTGGCATTGTCGTCTTGGACATGTTAACAAGAAGCGCATAGGCCAACTCCAAAAGGCTAGAGTTTTGGAATCATTTGAACTAAAGTCGGATGATAGTTGCGAGTCTTGTTTACTTGGAAAAATGAAAAAGTCACCCTTCACTGGTACTTGTGAGAGGGGTGAGGGTTTGTTGGATCTCATACATAGATATGTGTGTGGACCCTTCAAATCAGCCACAAGGGATGCGAATCGGTACCATGTGACTTTTACTGATGATTATAGCATATATGGATATGTCTACTTAATCAAGCATAGGTCATAAAGCTTTGAAAAGTTCAAAGAGTTTAAGCAGGAAGTCGAGAATCAGTTTGGCAGGAATATCAAGATGCTCCGATCCGATCGGGGAGGAGAGTATCTTAGTATTCAGTTCCTAGACTATCTTAAGGACTGTGGGATAGTCTTAGAATTGACACCTCCTAGGACACCACAACTGAATGGTGTTTCCGAGAAGTTCAATCGGACCTTTTTCGACATGGTTCGTTCCATGATGAGTCGAGCTTCATTACCAATCTCATTCTTGGGGTATGCCTTAGAGACTACCACCCATATCCTTAATCTAGTCCCTACTAAGAAGGTTGCGAAAACACCTCACGAGATGTGGATTGGGAAAGTTCCCAACCTTGACCACATCAAGATTTGGGGTTGCGAGGCTTTCGTGAGGTGCGAGTCTCACGACAAGCTTGAACCTCAAAGTGAGAGGTGTATTTTCATCGGCTATCCACAAAGATCCTTTGATTACCTTTTCTTCAGACCAAGTGAAAATGTGGTCTTTGTAGCAAGAAGAGGAGTCTTTCGTGAGAGAGAATTCATAAGCCAAGGAAATAGTGGGAGGCAAATTGACCTTGAAGAGCTTCAAGAGTCAAGTGGTGAAGGAACCTTAAACACTTTCAACCAACCTGAGGAGGAAGCTCCTGTTGATCCAATAGATGAACCCGTACCTCCGAGGCGTTCCACTAGAGTTAGGAACACACCTGATTTTTTTTATGGTTATCACATCACCATTGAAGGTGATATATTTATTAGTGATAGTACACTATTAGATTTGGATGAACCTAATAATTACAGGGAAGCCATGGCAGGCCCTAAGTCTGCTAAATGGAAGGAGGCTATGGAGAGCGAGATTGAGTCCATGTATGACAATCAAGTTTGGAAATTGGTTGACAATGTACCAGGTCGTAAGACAGTTGGGTGCAAATGGATCTTTGAAAAGAAGACAAACATGGATTGGAAGGTACACACCTACAAAGCAAGACTGGTGGCAAAGGGCTTTACTCAAACTCCGGGAGTTGACTATGATGAGACCTTCTTACCAATAGCGAATATTAAGTTTATTAGATTTTTGATGGCCATAGCTACATTTCATGACTATGAAATATAGCAAATGGATGTCAAAACCACTTTCCTTAATGGGAAGTTAGCTGTGGATGTTTACATAGCTCAACGAGAGGGTTTTGTTGATGAAAAGTACCCTAATAGGGTGTGTAAGCTTGAGAAATCCATTTATGGATTGAAACAAGCATCTCGTAGATGGAATCTTTTCTTCAACGAGAAAGTCAAAGAGTTTGGATTTTTGAGGAGCGAAGATGATTCATGTGTGTATGTTAGGGCTAGTGGGAGTATAGTTAGCTTTCTAGTGTTGTATGTGGATGACATACTACTCATAGGAAATGACATCCCCACTTTGCAGGAGGTAAAGTCCTAGATTGGGAAGTGTTTCGCTATGAACCTTGGAGAAGCTGCCTATATCATAGGGATAATGATATTGATAGACAGGAGTAAGGAACTAACTGGTCTTAGTCAGAGTACCTACTTGGATAAGGTGTTGAAAAGATTCAACATGCATAATTCCAAGAAAGGGGACTTATCGATCTAACACAATGCCAAACTGAGTAAGACTTAGAGTCCGAGTACAGAGGCTGAGATAGCTTAGATGAGTTCATTTCCATATGCTTCCATTGTTGGCTCGATCATGTATGCTATGACTTGTACCCGCCCTGATGTGGCCTTTGCTTTGAGCATGGTTAGTAGATTTTAGGGAAATCCTGACATGGCACACTGGACTACGGTAAAGAATATTCTCAAGTACCTATGGAGGACTAAGGACTGGGTCCTTACCCTTGGTGGGAGTTATGACTTGAGAGTGATTGGGTATAGCGAGGCTAGCTTTCAAACTGACAGGCATGATTTCTACTCTCAGTCAGGCTGGGTCTTTACTCTAAATGGAGGAGCGATTACTTGGAAAAGTTCCAAGCAGGAGACAGTAGCTGATTCTACTTGTGAATCAGAGTACATAGCAACAGGTGAAGCGGCGAAGGCGGCGATATGGTTAAAGAACTTCATTGGAGATCTTAGAGTTGTGCCAGCTATACAAGAGCTTATGGAGATTTTCTGACAGCAATAGTGCGGTTACCTTAGCCAAGGAACCAAGAGAACACGGTAGATCCAGATACATTAACAGAAAATACTTCATAAGACACATGACAGAAGAAGCAATCCTCGTGGTAAAGAGTGTATTGTCAGAAGAGAACCCTGCAAATCCCCTCATGAAGGGACTGACTAGGGTTAGGCATTTGAAGCATGCAAGAAGCATCAGGCTGAGGGACAATATTAGTTTTAAAAATTAGATTTTTGAAACTTGTAAAATGTAATTGACATTTGATGATTAAATATAAGTTGTTATTTATTTATGAGTAAAGTGTTACTATCCTATGTTGATCATTTACTATTGTTTAAATTTTGCATGTTTTGACTTCCAGGATAATTATTTTATTCAAACTCTCCACAGTCGGTCATATGTCGAAAGTAGATATGAATCAAGATTGTCATGAATTTAGCTTGTAAGATTTTTCTAAGGTGCATTAGACATAGCAATGGTTGCTACAACATTCATGAGTGCTCATAAGGTCTGAGTATTGGATTAAACCCACGCTCGCTTGTATCACATCATGGAATTTATCTCGAGTGATTGCGAGATGGTAATATCATATATATCTTCAAACCTAGAGATATGAGTTGTTGACTATGAGTTGGTTATCCATTGTTTCTATGAAAACACATCAGTAACTTAATGTCATAAAACGTGCTTTTGTGCATAATTCAACAAGTTGTTAGTACAAGCATATGAGTCAAAGTTTATCTGTTCCTTCTAGCAATAGAAGCGATATATGGGCCCCTCGATGATTTGGTTTTGACTTATGTGTCGGGCCTGGTCAGAACCTAATTGACGTGTTCAATTTAGCTCTATGTCATACAAATCAGAGATCGAGAAACAAATATTGGATAATAAGTAAGATCATGTTCCATGTGTTTGTCCGACTGATATCTTGAGAACAGAGGAGTATATGATCATGCATCTAAAATGGCACTTCATAGTTCAACAGAGTTTTAAAGAGCTATGATTGCAGGTTGGTTCCTGAAGTTATACTTGCAACTATAGTTATCAGACTTATCCAAGTGGGAGACTGTTAGATAAGCTGTCTAAGTCCGTAACTATATTTGGTATCAACTTGACCCGACCCGACATGGTCTATTTGGGTTGCACTTCACCTATCAACTTGTATGGATATAATTTTGAGAATAAGATTTTTATGATATATTAATATATTACTAGTTATAATATATTAATATGAAATCATAATTATTTAATTAGTATTGATCAAGAATTAATTTAGAATTAATTTAGTGATCAAAATGGAGGTAATTAAATATGGACTCTTCTTTATATATATGAATTAGGCTAAGATTTATTTAGGATGGGCTAAGAGTATATGAGGTCCATGGATAGTCCATGTAGCTTTTAACCCATGGATCCTAGGTAAATGAAGAGTCATGGGTATTAGGGTTTAACCCTAATCCTCCATACTATATAAAGGAGTCTTTGGTTCAGGAATTGGCACTAGTGTGTCTGAGCATCCGGGTGAGCCGATTTCTATAGTGTTCTTATTCTCTCAAGAGCTTCCAACTTGTTTTGGTGATTTTTCGCACCACTTGAGGCATCCACACTGTTAGTGCTAGGCTTATAAACTCCAAGCTACTTACTACAAAGAAAAGTTATGTAATTCTATCTAGAATTTTGTTATTCATGTACCTTGGATTGCATGCTAGATATGTTAAAGCTTTGGAAATCATTTTGAATGTATAATAGAGAAAACATAGTTCCAAAGCTTCTAGGGTTGTATGTGCACCTTAAAGATGTTAGGATGTTGAAAACCCATCACTAACAACATGGAAGTTCAATTCATGATGGAAAGCTAAATTTGAATTTTGTTTTGTCGTAAACCTTGTCTTATGATTGTAGGTTGGAAATGATACATTCACATGAATGGGAACGTATGCACCATTTAAATCTATGAGGCAAAGATTCTCTCTAATTCATGAGAATGATTATAAGGAAATACTTTGCCTAGTAGATTATAAATACCTAAAAAAGATCAATATGGATATTTGTTATGTTAATTGCATTCTCAAATTCATAATATTATTACAACATCCCTCTTCATATTTCGAATTGTGAGGAATGGCAAGGAACTACTTGAACTTTTAAGACATCTATCTACAAGTTCTGAAAGCATTTAAACAAACACATATGATATCCAATGAAAGTGTATAAGCTTAAGAAGTCTAGGTGGAGACTTATCGAAGCATCGCATAGCAGAAATCTATACTTGAGTAAGAATGTCAAGAGTATTGATTTCTAGAAGTCCAGTTGATTTCTGGGTACATGTCAAAGATAGTGGGAGCATTATTTTTATACTAGTATTGCATGTTGAGAATAGTGTTCGTAGGGAACAAAGTTTTCTATTTGAAAATTGAAAAGTTTGAGAATTGTTTCGCTATATTAGACTTAAGGGACAGGGCACTCATACTTCGTTTCAAATCTAAAGGTTTAGATCGTATAGTTTAATCGAACTTAGTTATAGAAGTATATGAATATCGTGTTGAAATGGTTCAACATATGGAAATATTATAGCAAGAGATTGAACAGGTATCAACTCCTGATATATCATAAAATGACTCGAGTCCCATATGCTTCAGATATAGGATCGATTTCATATGCTATAATATTCACTTATTCTAAATTTTCAAATTCTCAGAGCATTGTCAGGAAAAGGACTACAATTTTGTGACTAAAGTTGTTAAAAAACTGTCAAGAACGTTCTAAGGTTATACCAAAAGAGGGATTGCTTATGGACAGTTAGAAGTATGATATTAATTTGGACGCACCATGGCGACATGATTCTAGATTGAGAAGATTATTGATTAGAAATGATGGTCATATGGAAATACGGAAATGTTTTCCTAATGAGAGATGGTTGAAAAGTCTACATGTGAGTTGGAAACTATAACGCAAGAGAAGTGTTCAAGGAGTTTACCTTGAATTTGAACTTTCATTACCATGGAATTGTTTCTAGTGACAAAGTTCCAATGCGATATTCTATAATATTGAACACTATGTCTTTGCGACTTTGGAATGTTAATATAAAAGGAGATTAATGCATGTTAAGTTGGAATTCCATCATATCTTGGATAGTGATAAGAATTTGGAATTGTGAAATGAGCAATCATAGGAATAATGTCCAGTTGATCTGTTCACAAAGGAAGGACCATAGAGAGTCATATTATGCCTTTTCTTAACATGGCATGAATGATGTTTGATTCAAGTGGTAAGTGGATTCCTGAAAACATTATACAATAAATAAATTTATAATTATTTTGGTGATTAAATAATAGAGATTTTTTTATATTCAATAGTTTTGAGACCATAGTTAATTAGTTTATTGTTGTGTTTCACTTTGCATGTTTGACTTCCTGAATGATTTAATTATTCGAAATTCCACAGTTGCTCATACTTTTGGAAGTAAGAACTAATTAAGACTATCATGAATTAAATTGTAGGTTGTCTATGGAGATTAGACATTGTAATGTTTGCTACAATATCATGAGTACTTAGAAAATTAAGATTTTGAGTATTGGATAAACCCACACATAGAGAATTACTTCATGGATTATATCACGAGTAATTGTGAGATGATAATATATTATATTCTTAAAATGGAGATATATAGATTGTAATTTACAAGTCATTTATGAATTGGTGTTATGAAAACTCATCAGTAACGTGATGTTATAAAACGTAGCGCCACACATGATTTGATGTGTAAAAGATAAAAGCATATAAGTCGAAGTTTATTTGTTCCTTTTTCCCTAATAGGAAAATTGATATCTTTGGGCCCTTCGATGATTTGATGTCAACATCTGAAGTGCTTGGCCAAGCCTGAACTGAATTGATGTGTTCAATTAGTAGTCTAAATACAGTCGTCATAAATCAGGAAAATGAGAAGCATAATCTTGGACTATCAGACTAATTCTAATCCATGTTTCGTGTCCATACAATATCTTGAAGAACGAAAAATATTTGATCACTTATCTTAAGAGCGATATCTGATCAGATTAGATTCTGGAGTTACTTTGGAAAGCACCCTTTGCTATTTGATTTTGAAGTTATACTTGCAATTGTAGTTATAGACTTATCCAACTGGGAAACTATTAGATTCTAAGACAATTACTAAATTGATATATACTTGAATTGAAAGCAAAGTCCTTTTGGGTTGCCTTTAAAACTAGTAATTAACATAATATTTTTGAGAGAGAGGTTGATTTACTGTTTTATTATAAGATTAATAAATAGCACTAAATAATTTATTAATATATCATGAGGTTAATATATTAATTATAAGTAGTATTATTTAATTAATAATTAATCTAAAATTAAGTGGAATTAATTTTGGGATTAATTAGATTAATTAAAAATGACGGACCTAAGCTATAATTGTTCAATAGTTAAACAAGAGAATGATTCTAGAGTTTTCTAGGGATGGCCAAAAATTTGAAGCCTCTTTAGGTTTCTAGATTAATCCATAAGGATAATTAGGAATATGGATAATCACTTGTATTAAGATAATAGAATGATATTCAAATTAGGGTTTCTAGTGTTTCCTTGTTCAGCTATATAAGGAGCCTTATACCTCATAATTTTGGCCACTCCCTTCACAAGAAGAGAAGCTAAAAATTCCAACCTCCCTCCTCTCTCTTCTCAAGTATTCTATTGCTAAGGTTTGGGTACAAACCATTAGAGGCATGAGATTTTTGGTGCTTGCTTTCTGACGCTTGTTCAAGAATGAATTGTGGATTATTTACTACAATAATCAGAAGGTATGTAAACCCTAAAACTCTTTTTGAATTTCAAAAATAGTAGGGTATTTTCTGGGTCAAAAATATGGTTTATACTTTGCTTTTCTAGGCAATTGTATTTTTCTGTAATGTAATATATATATTTGCGGCTGTGTTCACGGCCAGGTGAGTGTTTACGGCCATAAACCAGTTCATTTTTATAAACCTGTTCACGACCGTGAACCCATCTACGACCCATCTTCCCCAAGTATATATATAGGTGTTAGTGGGGAGGAGTGGAAGAGGAGTGTACGACTGAGAGTAGAGGACATAATAGAAGAGAGAGAAAGGAGCATAAGTGTGTGTAATTATGTGTGAATCTTGTAAGGGAACTTTATTCATATCATCAATTCAACAAGATTCATATTATTCTTCTTCTCCTTCTCTTCTAATTTGATATGACATCATCCGTTTGATTGGGATTCCGCACCATAAAACGGATCTGATTGATACACAAGCAGATTGGGAACTAACAGTATTCCTAGGGTTCTTACTGTTCAATTTTTTTTGCAATCAATAGAGAAAACTTAGATCCAATAGGTTTCATGTGCACTTAGGGTTAAATTTTTCCGCCACATATTTTTCTATAACCTATAAAATCTATCAAATATAGCACCATGGATCGGATGAAGCATTTCCTCACCGTCCGAACCAGATGACTAAATCTGGTAGGTGCCTTCTTCCCTAATTGAATGTCTTGCTACCAGTGAAAATTACTTTGACTTTCCTCTAAGCTCTTCAATTTTATCGCATAGTAAGCTTAGTCTTTCACCTTCTTTTTATTCTCATCTTGCTTTTTCAGCATACACTCTCAAGGAAGATGACTCTTACCATTCCAATAGTTGCAATTGTAACCAAAATCTCTTTTAAACTTCTTCTCAAATTTCTTTTCTTCCTTCCTCTCTTACACCTTCGCAACCCTCTTTTGTGAAATTCCTAAACTTGAAGATGACTTCTTAAATGATTTGTTTTGAAGTTTCCACCAATTGTCTTCTTGTAAAATTTCCTTCAACTCTTATTTGAAAACTAGGCCACAACTTCGTCATTAGAATTCATCAACTGACCTTCTTCTCCATCATCTGCTTCACCATCAAAACATACCTTTTTTCCAGTAGTTTTGAGACCAATGCCAAGGGACCACCAAAATTCATTTTGTTTATCTCTACTACAATATCTTTCACTCTGAATCTTGAGCATTCGGAATATTGTAGAGATTTGATAGTGACTAAGTGTCGAAGTTCTCTTGGGTCTTAATATAAAAAAATGTTGATCCACTCCATCAATCCAAGAATAAAAGTAATGTTGAACTCTAGAGTAGTATTAACAACATTATACGTAGTGCACTTGTAAATCAACTCACTGAACCGATTGTACTATGCTTCGATAGATTCATTTTCCTTTTGTTTAGTGTCAGCTAACTCACACAAGAATGGAGTCACAAAGGTTTTCTTTGTTCACTAATTTCCTTGGAATTTTTCTTTGAGTATGTTGAAGATCTCTTGTGCAGTAATTGTTGGGTTAGTGTCTAAGTCCATAACTATTTTTGGTATGTACTTGTCTCGGTTGTGCATGGTCCTTTTGGGTTGCCTTCACCAAAGCAGCTTGACTGGGTGAATAATAGAGAAAGAGGTTATTATGGTTTATTAATATATTATAAGAATAATATATTAAAAAGAAAATCATATTTGTTTAATTAACATTGGTCAAGAATTAATTTAGAATTAATTTTGTGATCAAAAGATGTTAATTGAACTAGGGGGACTGAATTATAATTATGTGATAGTTACAAGGTTGGACAAGGAAACCCTAAATGATAGGGTGGACGAATTCTAAGGATAAGGCCTTAAGAATTCGTCCATAATGGGGATTCTAGAATTTTCTTAGGGTCTGCTTGGTGGCTAAGTAACCAGATAAGCATAATGACTAAAACCCTAATTCCTACACCTATATAAGAACCCCTTGGGCATGAGAATTCGGCTACACCTAACCCTAGAAGTCTTAGAGTCGAATTTCTCTTCTCCCCCCTCCTCTCTCTCTCTCTCTCTCTCTTGTTTCATCCAATTGCTTTTGGTGTTTGTGATTCATTAGAGGCACAACATTTGAGGTGCTAAATTTCACAAGGCTTCAAGATTTACAATCAACAATCAAGGTAATCATCTAGATCTGTTTTGTTATGCAAATTTCGAATATATACACTAGATTTAGGGTTTGAGACTTGGATGAATTGCATGTACAATAGAGAAACCTAGATCCAAGCATTAGGGTTTGGATGAGCACATAGGATGTTCTTTTGGCTCAAACCCATCAGTAATGCAGTCACAGATGTAGTTGTATAGTACCAGTGGTAAGGCTCCACACAAATCTCGAATACAACTTTTGTCATTGGCATTTTGTTTATTTCCCAAAGCAATCATGTCTACATTTACTCCGGATGTTCCTACTGCTTGAACATGATTGGCACAATACGGACCAACATTAATCGATCTCCAGAGATCTTCTTCAATCTCGTTAAGTTAATCATCCATACGATCAGCCCACTAATCATAGTATTAACAAACCAAACGGATTAGCAAAATTCATCATGGTATTAACATTTAAATTTTCCATTAAATCGATTTGAAAAGAAAAAAAAACTTGAAGGGAATGAAATCGGATACAAAAATTGATTAAAGATTGTAGAATTGCTAAATCATAGAGACCAATCGAAGAATTACGTTTTCACTTGCAGAAAAATTGAATCGGAACAACTGACTCAATAAAATGAAAAAGAGAATGAGATTCTTTAATCGATTTGACAAGTCGTGCTTTAATACCAATTGAAAGGATGTTTAATCAATCGTATATGAAATCAGAGTTATAATGAACAAGATATGTAAATAAGATCTTGATTTAGCTCATATTATCCAGAGTTAGTACAAGTAAATTTTTCGTAAAGAAAGCATGGTGCACAAGTTGAAAAACTAACAAATGGCTTAGGTACTGTTAGATGCCATTTTATGCGTCTTATAGGGTAGTTTTAATTATCATTTTAGTATCATATTTTATACATTTTAATGTCATTTGTTTAAATAATGTGCAGCTCATGTGTTTTTTTTAGAATCCCCATATTGCTCATGTTTTTATGCCAATTTTAGATAGTTCGAGTGGAGCAGTGCTTTGGGAGTAGTTGGATGCACGTTTGGAGCATAAAATGGAGTTGGAAATAAATGAGTATGTTGAGGAATGCATGGAAGATATTTTGGTCAAGAAACATTCGATCGAATTGATCACACGAAGATAGAATCTACAAACTAAAGTTAAACGATGTTGCTGGCAACTTTGATCCCCTGTCAGTATTTTGACCATATCTCATGAACCGTATCTTCGATTGACGTGATTCAAAATGATCTGAAAATTAGATGACATTTTAGACATATTAGGCAAAATAGACGGTCGCAACTTGTCTTCGAGGTTTTTTTGTACCAAAAATTCATTCGGAAGTAAAATCTAAAAAATGTGATTGCAACTTTGCTATATACGATCGCAACTATGCCAAAAATTGTCAAAATAACTTCCTACTTCATTAAAAAGGCCCAGTAAGCGTTTATTTTAAAACCTGCGATCGCAACCTCAATACATCTGATCGCATGTTATCCATTTCTTGTTCCGGAAGCTTCCAACTTGTGTATAAATACAACCTTCATAATCAGTTGTAAGGGTTGGACTATTCCAGACGAAGAAAACCACTTCTGAAGGTGATTTCTGATATCTTTCAGATACTTTTGGGGATCTGAAGACTGCGAATCATATCACACATTTACTTTAGAAGATTGATCAGTAAAATTTTCTTTTATCTATTTTGATTTCGTTTTTGGCCATGTATGGCTAAACTTTAGTTTTCAGTTTTGCATAGACTAGTACTTTTCATGAGATTACTTTTTAGATCTGAATATTGATTTGTGTTTCTATCTAAAATTTTCAATTTTGTTCTTAATGAATGTTTGGTTTTAAATTCTTGTTAGTCTGATCACCTAGCTAGGGTTTTATCATTCCAATTACTCAGTTAATACAATTTGTAATTGTTCTTGTCAACTGATAAAAGTAACAAGTATCAGATTGGTTCCGTTTTGGGATTTAACTATGATATAAACTAAAAATCATATCTTTACACTTCAAAGCTTGTGAGAAGTATTTGTTGGAATAGTGTCTAAGGCTGCAACTATATTAGGCAAGTATTTGACCCGATTGTGCATGGTCCTTTTGGGTTGCCTTCACCATAGCAACATGATAGGATGATTTAATAAGAGAGAGTAAATATTATTACTATATTATGAGAATAATATAAAGAATAATATATTGTTATTTGATTAATATAAGTCATAGAATTAATTGGAATTAATTTGGTGACTTAAAGAGATTAATTAAATAAAGGGGTATAAACTGTCAATTGTTTGATAGTTAAGCTTTAGACTGTAAATCCATATAGATATACAAGGGATGGATTATAGAAGTTAGGATAGCTTCAAAAATCGTCCAAGGGGTTATCTATGGAATGGATTTGGATAGCCTTAAGAGAAGATTATCCAATTAGGGTTTAGTTTGTAACCCTTAAGGATTCTACAAGTATAAATAGACCACATAGGCAAGGGAAATCGGCACCTCACCTAAAGTAAGAGAACCCTGGCCGGTTTCCTCCCCTCTCCTCTCTCCTAAATCATCTTTCTTGCTATTGGTGTTTGTAAGCCATTAGAGGAGTAACAATTATGACTCTAGAAGCTCCAAGACAACAAGGTCAACAAGGAACTCAAAGGTATGGTTCTAGATCTATTTCAATGTTGTTATTTAACCTAATTAGCCATTAGAAGTCTTTGATTCAAAGAATGTTTAATTAGAAAGCCTAGATCCAAGCAGTAGGGTTTTGCATGCGCACATAGGAAAGTTCTTATGGCTAAAACCCATCAGTGGTGTCAGAGCCTAGCTTGGTTTTCATTAAATTTTTGCTTGATTAACTGAAACAATCCTTCAAAATTTGATTTTTGGTTTCTGAGTCATGGACTCGGCGAGTCCCAAAGTGGACTCGGCGAGTAGGCCTGACTCGGCGAGTCCCTTTGTGCACTCGGCGAGTCCAGACGTCAGGAATGGCCAGATTCGGGATTTTTTCATAATTATCTTATGGAAACTTACCTTAATCATATTAGATCAACCCTAATCCAATTTTTTGATATATATGACTATTATCTTGATCTAATTAAAGATATTTATCAACTAATAGAATATTTGATTTCCTTATATGATAATTAATTAATTATTTTGATTGTTTTGGTAATTATCTTGCAAGAAATCTTGAATAAATCAAATATAGATAATTAGGAAATTAATTGTTAATTGGAATTATTTGTTATTTGATCCTCCATGTTTTAAATGTTTAAAAATTGTCCTCAAGTTTTGAAATTTACATTTTGTGATTAAAAGTTTTAATTTAGAAAATTTAAATTTCAAACCCTAGATTTTAAAATGTTTAAAATACAACCGTATACTAATATGATATTACTAGAATAATATATATATATATATATATATATATATATATATATATATATATATATATAACTAAATGCTAGTCTTACCGTTAGTAGGCCTCATTCACGAAGCCGATCTATAAGGTGGGTATAAGGTTGCGGCCTATAAAATGACGCTTAATGGGTGTACACTCACACCCACCGCTTGCTTGATCGGTGGAGGGTCGTTAGCCGAACGGGTAGGATAGGGCAACCTCATCCTCTCATTAAAAGTATAATAAGTAATACAAAGTAACTACAATTTTTTTTTTAAAATTTCCCAATCTTAGTTACTTTAGGAAAAGTGAATTGATGCAATCCCATGAAATTACACTTTGCACCCTTGCTAAGAAGTTAGTGGAGCGTGTGTGGTTTACCGGCACACTAATTGGTTCTAAGCAAAGGTGGCGAAGGGTGATTCATTGTTTATCATAGTTCGATGGAGCGTGTGTGGTTTACCGGCACATCGAATAGGTGATTGTTACAATGAAGGCACCATGTGAATTTGCATGGTAATTCACACCCGCTTTGTGATCCTCGGTATCCCAGTCACAAACTTAAGGGGCATATCGAGATTTAAACATGCCATTGAATAAGTTCAATGAATCTCATCCGAACCTAGGAATTCTCAATACACTTAGGACTAATAGTTTAGGTTTTTGTGATGGAGAATTAGTGAATCTTCATTCACTTACCTTCAATTTATTTGCATGTTAGATTACGGCATCCCTTTTCTACTATGTAAATGTTATTGTTGGATCCTAGCCCTAATTTTTCTTATTGGGTGATAATTAGGGATTCTTATTCTAATCTATCTTTGTCCTTTCTATTTGTAGATTTCGAACGCTAACAACGCTGCTGCTAGTTCTTTCACGTTGATGAGCCTTTGCCAAAAGGTCACCTTCTATGGAACGAACTTTAGCGAATGGATAAGATACATTCGCACCATTGCTCGCTATGAGGATAAGGAGTATGTCCTCGATGAGAAGCTCGAGAAGATCAACCCTGAAATTGCTACTCCGGCTGAAATCACCGCTTTTGAAACTCATGAGCGAGATGCAACGAAGGTACATTGCATCATGATTGCCACCATGAATTCCGAATTCCAAAAGTCCTACGAGGACATGTACCCGTACGAGATGCATCAAGACTTATTGGAGAGATACCATCAAAACGCGAGACAAGAGCGTTATGAGATTTTCAGCAACATGATTTCCGCTAAGATGGGTCATGGAGAGTCTCTTACCGTGCACCTGCAAAGGATGCAAAGGTATGTTGACCGCCTTCGCAAGTTAAATGTTGACTTTGTGGAAGACTTGGCGATCGACATGATGCTTCACTCTTTGCCTCCGATGTACAACCAATTTAGGATGACCTACCACATGAACAAAGAAGAGGTCACCCTAAGCAAACTCCAAGGTCTCTTGAGGGTCGCTGAGAGCAACTTCAAAGACAAGTCTGTTGCACCAACTCCCAATCCGCCTACTGCTCCTATCTTGGCTATTGGTCAAGGGAAGGGAAAGAAGAGGAAAGCTTCATCGAAGAACTATCGCAAGGTTAAAGCCCGAGATGGTGTCTCTTCTAGTGGGACCAAAGTTGATCCTGCTAAGCCCTGCCCTAACCCGAAGGAGGCAGGGTGCCACCACTGCCACAAGATAGGACATTGGAAGAGAAGCTGCCCAGAGTACCTGCAAGCCATCAAGGAAGGAAAGATCAAGCCATCTTTCGCAGGTATATACACAATTAAATCTAACAATTCTAAACATGCTATTTCTTGGGTTCTTGATACCGGTTGTGGTTACCACATTTGTTCTAATGTGCAGGGACTAAGAAGAAGTAGGGATGTGGAGCAAGGAAGAATCAACCTAATCATGGGGAACAGAAGATCGTCGCCTGTGACCAAGATTGGAGTGTATTCTTTAGTGCTTAGGAATAATTTGTGTTTAGATTTGAACAATTGTTGCTATTCGCCAGAAATGGCTAGAAACATCATTTCATTTCATGGTTTGTTTAGACAAGGTTTTAGATTTTCTTTAAATAATGAGAATGGTTCTATTTTGGCTTATCTAAATGGTGTCTTTTACTTTGAAGCTATACCATGTAATGGAATATATGAAACTGTTATGATTGTTGATAACTTAGGAAATGATGTTTTGAATATAGATTCTTCCACTAGTATGGATAAGGCATCCTTGTGGGATTGTCGTCTTGGACATGTCAACAAGAAACGCATAGCCCAACTCCAAAAGGATGTAGTGTTGGAGTCATTCGACCTTAGGGAAGATGACACATGCGAGTCTTGTTTACTTGGAAAGATGACTAAGTCACCCTTCACGAGTACATGTGAAAGGGGTGAGGGTCTATTGGACTTAATACATACCGATGTATGTGGACCGTTTAGATCAACCACGAAGGATGGAAACCACTTCTACATGACCTTTACCGATGATTATAGTAGATATGGGTATATCTATTTAATCAAGCAAAAGTTAGAAACCTTTGAAAAGTTCAAAGAGTTCAAGAATGAAGTGGAGAATCAATTGGGCAGGAAAATCAAGATGCTTCGATCCGATCGAGGAGGAGAGTACCTAAGTCGTGAATTCCACGATTATCTCAAGGAGTGTGGAATAGTTTCACAATTGACGCCTCCTAGGACACCGCAGTTGAATGGTGTGGCAGAAAGGCGTAATCGAACCTTATTGGATATGGTTCGCTCTATGATGAGTCGTGCTTCACCACCTATCTCTTTCTGGGGGTATGCCTTAGAGACTGCCGCCCATATCCTTAACCGAGTCGCTACCAAGAAGGTTGCCAAAGCACCTCACGAGATGTGGACAGGGAAAGCTCCCTCATTGGCACATATCAAGGTTTGGGGTTGCGAGGCTTTCGTAAGACGAGATACTCACGACAAGCTTGAACCTCGAAGTGAGCGATGCATTTTCATCAGCTACCCGCAGACATCCTTTGGATATCTCTTCTATAGACCGAAGGACAATGTTGTCTTTGTTTCAAGGAGAGGAGTTTTCCGAGAGCGAGAACTCATAGGCCAAGGAGACAGTGGGAGGCAAATTGAGCTTGAAGAGATTCAAGAGTTGATAGATGAAGGAACCTCTACCGCTGGCACTCAACCCGAGGAGGAAACTCCGGTTGAACCAATTGACGAGTCCTTACCTCTTAGACGTTCCGATAGAGTTAGAGTTCTACCCCAGTTTTATGGTTTTCATATTACTACCGAAGGGGACACGTATATTAGTGATGGTACACTAATAAATCCTGATGAACCTAATAGCTATAAGGAAGCCATGGCAGGCCCGGAGTCTGCAAAGTGGAAATAGGCAATGGATAGCGAGATCCAATCCATGTATGACAACCAAGTTTGGAATTTTGTTGATTATGTGCCCGGACGTAAGACCGTTGGGTGCAAATGGATCTTCAAGAAGAAGACCGACATGGATGGAAACGTACACACATATAAAGCGCGATTGGTTGCGAAGGGCTTTACTCAAACTCCCGGAGTTGACTATGATGACACCTTCTCACCAGTTGCGAAGATTAAATCTGTTAGAGTGATGCTAGCAATTGCCGCATTTCATGATTATGAGATTTGGCAAATGGATGTCAAGACTGCTTTCCTTAACGGGAAGTTGGCTGAGGATGTTTATATGGCTCAGCTAGAGGGGTTTGTGGATCCGAAGCATCCGAATAGAGTGTGTAAGCTTGAGAAGTCCATTTATGGACTTAAGCAAGCGTCTCGCAGATGGAATCTTTGCTTCGATGAGAAAGTCAAAGAGTTTGGATTTGTACGAAGCGAAGATGAGTCATGTGTATATGTCAAAGCCAGTGGGAGTGTAGTAAGCTTCCTCGTTCTATATGTCGATGACATATTACTCATAGGAAACGACATCCAGACTCTACAGGAGGTTAAGTCCTGGCTCAGGAAGTGCTTCGCTATGAAGGACCTCGGAGAGGCTTCTTACATTTTTGGAATAAGGATAGTAAGAGAAAGAAGTAAAAGACTAATTGGACTTAGTCAGAATACTTACTTGGATAATGTACTAAAACGATTTAGTATGGAAAACTCGAAGAAGGGAGAATTACCGATACAAAGTAATGTCAAGTTGAGTAAGACTCAAAGTCCGAGTACCGAAGCTGAGATAGCAGAAATGAGCCGAGTACCATACGCTTCCGCAGTTGGCTCAATCATGTACGCTATGACTTGTACTCGCCCTGATGTAGCCTTCGCTTTGAGCATGGTTAGTAGATATCAAGGGAACCCTAGCAGAGCACATTGGATTGCGGTGAAGAATATCCTTAAGTACCTTCGGAGAACGAAGGAATGGTTCTTAGTCCTCGGAGGGAGTGATGACTTGAAGGTACGAGGGTATAGTGACGCCAGTTTTCAGACCGACAGGGGCAACTACCGTTCGCAGTCGGGCTGGGTCTTTACCTTAAATGGAGGAGCAGTGACATGGAAGAGTTCCAAACAGGAAACCGTAGCTGATTCAACGTGCGAATCAGAGTACATTGCAGCTAGCGAAGCGTCGAAGGAGGCAATATGGATAAAGAACTTCATCGGTGATCTTGGAGTCGTACCTGCCATAAAGGAGCCCATGGAGATTTTCTGTGATAACGAAGGAGTTGTTGCCTTGACCAAGGAACCGAGGGATCATGGTAGATCAAGACATATCGACAGAAAATATCACTTCATAAGATCTCGTGTAGAAGAAGGACAACTCGTAGTGAAGAGGATATCATCAGAAGATAACCCAGCAGATCCGCTTACGAAGGGACTGAGTAGGGTTAGGCACTTGCAGCATGCTAGGAGTATTGGGCTGAAGGATGATATTAGCATAGATTAGATAATATTAGAAACGTGTAATAGATAAATGTAATTAACATTTGATGATTAAATAAATGAGTTTTATTTATGAGTAATGTTACTATCTTATGTTGATTGTTTAGCTATTGTTTCACTTTGCATGTTTTGACTTCCAGAATAATTGAATTTATTAGGAATAATAGAATTATTCAAATTGTCCACAATCGTTCATATGTTGGAAGTAGATATGAATGAAGATTGTCATGAATTGGTGTGTAGATTGTCTAAATGGTGTTAGGCATAGCAAAGGGTTGCTGCAACGTTCATGAGTGCTTATGAACTAGTTTTGAGCATTGGAACAAACCCGCGCTTGCTGGAATCACCTTATGGAATATGATATAAAAGGGTGATCGCAAGACGATAATATCATATAGTCTTAAAAACTAGATATATGGTTTGTTATTTGTTAATTGATTGTACATTGATAATGCGAAAACGCATCAGTAAATCGGTGTTATAAAACGCATTGTTGTGTATAGCTGGTTAATGAATAAGTAAATCCATATAAGTCGAAGTTTATCTGTAACTTTGATCTAAGGAGGTAAAAGCGATATCTCGGCCGCTCGATGATTTGATTTGACTTATGTGCCGGGCCCGGTCACAACTGAATTGATGTATTCGATTAAGTTCTATGTCGAATAAATCAGAGATCGAGAAACCTAAATGCTTGACTAACCATTCCATAGGATTGTCAGCATGATATCTAACAGAGGACTATACGATCCCTTATCTAAAGGACAAGATTGATTAGATCAGAGTTTGACAGCGTCTTTGAGAGCTACGATTGCAAACTGAATTGTACTTGTGCATATAGTTACTAGACTTATCCAAGTGGGAGACTGTTGGAATAGTGTCTAACGCTGCAACTATATTAGGCAAGTATTTGACCCGGTTGTGCATGGTCCTTTTGGGTTGCCTTCATCATAGCAACTTGATAGGATGATTTAATAAGAGAGAGTAAATATTATTACTATATTATGAGAATAATATAAAGAATAATATATTGTTATTTGCTTAATATAAGTCATAGAATTAACTGGAATTAATTTGGTGACTTAAAAAGATTAATTAAATAAAGGGGTATAAACTGTCAATTGTTTGATAGTTAAGCTTTAGACTGTAAATCCATATAGATATACAAGGGACGGATTCTAGAAGCTAGGATAGCTTCAAAAATCGTCCAAGGGGTTATCTATGGAATGGATTTGGATAGCCTTAAGAGAAGATTATCCAGTTAGGGTTTAGGTTGTAACCCTTAAGGAGTCTACAAGTATAAATAGACCACATAGGCAAGGGAAATCGGCACCTCACCTAAAGTAAGAGAACCCTGGCCGGTTTCCTCCCCTCTCCTCTCTCCTAAATCATCTTTCTTTCTATTGGTGTTTGTAAGCCATTAGAGGAGTGACAATTGTGACTCTAGAAGCTCCAAGACAACAAGGTCAACAAGGAACTCAAAGGTATGGTTCTAGATCTGTTTCAATGTTGTTATTTAACCGAATTAGCCATTAGAAGTCTTGGATTCAAAGCATGTTTGATAAGAAAGCCTAGATCCAAGCATTAGGGTTTTGCATGCGCACATAGGAAAGTTCTTATGGCTAAAACCCATCAGTATTGGGTTTTGTTGGGAATTTCACACAAAGGTTAATGCAAATTTTCTGATTTAATTAAGAGCTTGTTTAGTTGAACAGTAAAAAGTTAGGGTTAATTGAAGAGCTTTTTTTGGTTAAGTAAATAAGGTAAAATTGATTATACTAGAGCTTGTTAGTTTTTCTCAGTACCAGCTTTAGATAGAACACATCCCAAATAATCAGATATGGGCTTGTTGCACGATTAGGAAAGTCATCACATAACTAAAACTGTTTTTATTATTGACTTTCGTTTAATTTAATATCACTGCAAATTGTAGTTTTTTAGTTTAATTTAAAAAATCCCCCTTTTATAATTTTTGTTCCTTGACTAGAATGTGCCTGATACAAAAAGGCATTGACCATTAGGTTGTGTCACTGAGGATTCGACCCTGCTTCTTTATGCAATATTTTTAGTGCAACCAGTAGTGATAAATTTATATGTTTAATACACGTGCGATAGCGTGTTAACAAATTGGCGTCGTTGTCATGGACACGGTGCTTACTAATAGTTTTATGCCAAGAATTTTTCATTCAGGTACACCTTTAGTTTTTGATCTACAAATCGGGCGAACTGCAAGGAGACTGAAGGAAGAAGCAGCAAGAAAGAAACAATTAGATGGTTCATCATCATCTTCAGTACCTCCAAAAACATCCACACAACAAGGCACTCCGTTGAGGAACGAGCAGATCTGATTTTTCCAAAAGTACCTCCATCTTCTCCTCCAAACATCCCTGATAAAACTTATTTCCCACCTTCCTCCGTTAAATATAAAACCACATACTCTTCAGAAACCGATTCTGAAGAATCAAACGTGAGTGGAGATGAAGCAAAGAAGACTCTCAGAGAGTGGGCCACTCAAGAGGTCAATCAAAAACCCCTTTGCATCACGTTTCTAGAATTCTAGAACTTCAAACTAAAATATGGGTTGATACATCTTCTTCCCACGTTCAGAGGTCTAGAAAATGAAGACCCACATAAATTCCTCAAGGAATTTCATGTGGTATGTTCAGGAATGAAGCCACATGTTGTCACTGAAGACCAGATACAGCTAAGGGAATTCCCATTTTCACTTCAAGATTCAGCAAGGAAATGGTTATATGAATTCCCATATAGTTCCATCACCACTTGAATAGAACTCGTGAAGCTATTCTTAGAGAAATATTTTCCAGAAACACGAGTCTCAAGTCTCAGAAAAGAAATCCATGGGATCAAACAAGGAAAAAGAGAAGCTTTACATAGTTACTGTAACTGATTCAAGAAGCTTCTAGTTTGGTGCCCCCAACATGGGATCAGTGATTATCAACTCTACAATTGTTTTTGTGAATGCCTGACACCCATGGAGAGGCGCCTGACAAATGCTTCCAGTGGTGGCTCTTTGGGTGATATGACACCAACTGAAATCAGAGAGTTGATTGAGAAGCTGGAAATAGAGTCAAAGAATTCCGGAAATAAAGACAAGTGTTATCCAGATCAACGAAGGGGAGTCAAGGAAGTCAACAATGTTCATCTGGAAGCGCAAATATCTGAATTGACGAAAGTTGTTCTATTCTTGACAAAAGAAAAAGCATATGAGAAGAAACCAAGTGGTATATGTTTGAAGACGGAACATCCGAAAGACATGTGTTCATTACTGCAAGAGGATACAGTTGCAGTAAAAGTTGTTGGAGGCTATCATAATAACTACCAGAATAATTTTCAGCAGAAACAGCAAAATCAGATGCCACCCATATTTTAGCGGCAACAAAATTATTAGCAACCTGGCTTTCAGCAGAACTTTCAACATCAAAACTTCCAGAACACAAATTACCAGAATCAAGAACACACATCAGCAGCCCAGTAGTTCCAACATGGCCTTAGAAGATATAGTGAAGAGTCTTGCCATAAGCACCCATGCATTCCAGACCGAAATCAGAGCGAGCATTAAGAATCTGGAGCAACAGGTGTCGCAACATGCCACTTCTGTGGGTTATCTGGAGTCTCAAGGAATGTTACTAGGGCACACAGAAAACAATCTAAAGCACAACGTGAGTGCTACTTCCTTAAGAAGCAGGAACCCATATGAAGGCCCAAGCACATCTAAACCAGAAAACGAATTTGAGGAAGAATTTGAAGAAGTTTTGGTCGAAGAAGAAGATTTAAAAGAGCCTGAAAAAGAAGAGGAGGAATATGAAGAGGTGTTGGTTGAAGAAGGATATAAAAATCTGGAAGTAAAAGAAACGCCATCACTACCGAAGCCAATTCTGAAAGAATACAAGCCATTACCGCCCTTCCCATCGTGACTGAGGAGCATGAAACGCGAGCATGAGGATGAGGACATCATGAAGATTTTTTGCAAAGTTGAGGTAAACATCCTTTTACTTGATGTTATAAAACACATTCCTCGATATGCTAATTTTCTAAAACAATTATGTGTTTCAAAGAAAAAAAATGAAATTTAATGAAATTGTAAAAGCTGGCAAAAATATATCCTATATTTTACAAAAAGGTTTGCATCCAAAATGCAAGGATCTGGGGATTTTCTCAGTTCCTTGTAACTTGAGGAACCTTAGGTTGCGTTTAGTTACGGAAAAAAAAAATTTCATTTTCCATTTTTTGTTTTCCCTTTTTGATTTTCGTTTTCCGTTTTCATTTTTCATTGAAAAATTTAGAAAATGCGTTTAGTTAAACTTATTCATTTTTCATTTTCAGTTTAGAAAATTAGAAAACGTGTTTAGATGTGTATTTTTCTATCGGTTTTCATGTTTAGAAAACGGTAGCGGTGGTAGGGAGTGGGTGGGGGCGGTGACGGTAGCGGGTCGGCGACAGTGGTTGTGAGTGTGTGTATGTGTGTGTGTTTGTGGGGGTAAGTGTAGCTTTGTGTGTGTGTGTGGGTGTGTGTGTCTATGAGGGTGGGGTGGGGGTAGGTGTGGGTTTGTATGTGTGTGGGTGTGTGTGTCTGTGAGGGTGGGGGTGGTGGTAGGTGTGGGTTTGTGTGTGTGTGGGTGTGTGTTTGTGGGGATGTGGGTGGGTATGTGTGTGAGTGTGTGTGGGGGTGCATTGGTGGGTATGTATATGTGTGTGTGTGTTTGTAGGTAGGTATGTGTATGTGTGTGTTTGTGTGTATGTTTGTGGGTGGGTGTGTGTGTGTGTGGGTTGGCGTGTGTGTGTACGGGTGGGTATGTGTGTTTGTCGGTTGGTGTGTGTGTGTGTGCGAGTGGGTGTGTAGGGTGTGGGTATCTATGTGTGTGGGGGGTATGTATGTGTGTGTGTGTGTGGGTGCAAGGTGTTAAGGTGGGGATAGGTAGAGGTGGATGGGGTGGGAGTGGATGTGTGTTTATATTTTAGAAAAATTTTGGAATTCGAAAAATGTGGAAAACAATGATTATCAGTTTTCCAAAAATTTTGCAACTTCTTTGTAATTTTAGAAAACGAAAAATTTTCATTTTATGTGAAAAATTTAGAAAAATAGACGAACTAAATGCGTTTTCAAAATTCTCATTTTTCTTGGAAATTTTTTCCGGAAAACGGCCCATTTTTCTGCAACTAAATGCACCCTTAATTTTCCAAAAGTCATGCTTGATCTAGGAACTTCAGTTAATGTCCTTCCTGATGGGTTTTAGGTAAAAACAAATAACTAGAAAAACAATTCCTAAGTTCACATGCAACCTACTTTGGATCTATGTTTTAACTATTGAACATATAACTTTGAATTGCAAACAAGAACCCTAGAGGAGAGAGGCTAATTTCGAAATTAACAAACTAGGGTTTAAGAGTTACATACCTTTCAATTGTTATAGCAAACAATTGATAATCCTCTTGATCTGGATCTTGATCTTCTTGGAAGCTTAGCACCACAAATGTAATGCCTCTAATGGAAACACACCCAAGAACTAGCAAGAAGGAAACTAGAAGGAGAGAGAGAGAGAGAGAGAGAGAGAGAGAGAGAGAGAGAGAGAGAGAGAGAGTAGGGTATGCAATTTCAGCCCTAGGGTTTCTTCAAAGAAGGAGTGGCCAATTTCAGGAGCTGGGAGGCTCCTTATATAGCTGAGGGATCTAGGGTTTAGGGAAAACCCTAATGCTCCTTTGCTTAGGGCCTAAGCAAACCCAACGGCCTTATCTAAAGCCTCTTGGACGAAATCCTTAGGGTTTCCCCTATAGATTTCGTCCACCTCCATCCAAGGAGGTTCTGGAGCCTTCCACTCAAGTATCTAATAATTGCAAACTAGTCCCTGCACTTTATAATTAATACTTTTAACCCGAAAATTAATTCTAATTAATTTCTGGTTAACTATTAATTAAATATTATGATTTCTAATTAATATATTAATCTTTTAACATATTAATAAATCATTTGTAATAAGTTATTAATCTCATAATAAATTAATATCTCTCCTTTCATAATTTCCTTGTCCGGTTGCTAGGTTTTAGGGCAACCCAAAAGGACTCTGCTGCTATCAATTCAAGTGCATATACCAATTATAGTTATGGGCTTAGAAACCTAATCCAACAGTCTCCCACTTGGATAAGTCTGTAACTATAATTGCTAGTATGAATTCTAAATTTGACCAGCAAATTGTAGCTTCCAAAAGCTGCTGCCGAACTCTGACCCAGTCAGTTACGTGTCCTAAGATAAGTGATCACATGACCCTTCGTTCTACTAGATATCTCTAGACATAAGACATGGAATACAATCAATCTCTTTGTGCAGAATCTATGTTTCCTGATTTCTGATTTGTGATGATATAGCACTTCTAATCGAACACATCAATTTAGTCCTGGCTGGGCCCAGCACAAAAGTCAACACCAAATCATCGAGGGGCCTACAGATATCACTTTTCCCATTAGGGAAAAAGGGAACGAATAAACATTGACTCATATGCTTGTATCTTTTCCTCATTAAACCATACATGACAATATGTGTTATAACACCAAGTTACTGATGCGTTTTCGTATCACCAATGTATAACCGACTTGCAAATTACAACTCATATATCTCTATTTCAATATCATAGATATTATCGTCTCAGCATTACTCGTGATGAATTCCATGAAGTACTACTCTGAGCGTGGGTTTATCCAATACTCAAATCTCACTCTCTGAGTACTCATGAACATTGCAGCAATTCTATTGCTATGTCTATCCTTAGACAATCTGCAATCCAATTCATGACAATCTTAATTCACTACTTACTTCCAAAAGTATGAGCGACTGTGGAGTTTGAACAATCATATTATTTGGGAAGTAAAACATGTAAAATATGAAACACAATAATAATCGAATCCAATATGGCCCCAAACTTTTGAGTATAAATAAAACTCCTTTTATTTAGTCACCATATTAATTACACATTAGTCATTGTATAATGTTTCAAGTAATCAACCTATCACTTGAATTATAAAAATAATTGTCCCATGCTCCAAGCATGCATACTTTGTTTCCCATGGTCCTTACTTTGTGAAATAGATCAATTGAAAAACTTTTCCAATGATGCTCATTTCACAATTTCCAATCCTTATTATTAGTGTTAGAACACAAGGTTCTTACTACTACTAGCTAGATTCTAACATTTTATGCAACGATCCTTCCGTAAAGTCATAGCACAAAAGTCACCAAGACTTGGCCAATGAAATTACAAAGTACTCTTATCAAAAAAAAATGTCACAAGACAATTCCACAGACGCAAAGTCTCATATTCAAAGCACATTCCTTTGAACATCCTTCTTGCATAAAAGTTTCTAATCTAGACATAGACTCTCAAAATCCAACTCCCAAAATGGAAACATTTCCATATTTGCCATATGACAACTCATTCTTAATACAATCTTATCTATTCATAATAATGTTGATATAGTCTATCCAATACCATACTTCCAAGTACTCATAAGCGACCAATCCTCAACGAACTTTGGATCGTTCTTTGATAGTTGTTTAATTATTTTAGTCAAAACCGATTCTATTCCTTTTTCCCTCTTAATGTGCTAGACATTTGGAAAATTTAAGAATGGTAAAATATTATAGCATTTGCAATCGATCCAATACCCGAAGCGTATGGGACACGATGCACAATATTCTTACATAAAGATATGATACTTTATCAATCTTCTTCCATAATATTTTATGTGTCACGTTCTCACAATTCGAACTATGAAGAGGGATACCGTAATCATAATCGAAATTTAAGAACACACTATGTATCCTTTGACTAAATTTATTAAAATTTCTCAATCTAAGCTTTAGATTTTGAAACGAAGTATAATATTTTCTCCCTTAATTATAGCAAAAATTACTTATCAACTCATGAAACTTTGCAAATTGAAACGTTTGTTTTTCTATAATTAATATTGCCAACTTGCAATACTTAAAATAATAATAATCATGCTCCCACTAACATGATGATTATATCTATCCTAGCATAACATTTATGCTCCTACTAGCTTTGACATGTATTCAAAAATTAGTTGGACTTCTAGAAACCAATATGTGTGTTTAAACGTTTTGATAAGCCTTTATTTAAGCTTCTCGAACTCATACACTTTTCCTTAGATAACCCATATGTGTGTTTAAACGTTTCTAGAATAAGTCTAAAATGTTCAGACCCATTTGCCATTTCCCAAAATTCGAACTATGAAGAGGGATGCCGTAATCATAATCGAATTTGAGAAATACAAATTACATAATGCTATCTTCAAAATCTTTCTTAGTGAAAGCGTTTCGTCACAATCATTTTCATGAAGGATAGAAACCTTATAACACTCAGATTTTGTGGTGTATGTGTTCCTATCCATGTGAATTTGCCATAACCATAATCATAAGACAACAATTGTGACAAATCCAAACTCTTATGGATTGAACTTGTCCATTCTTAATTTATTTCCATCAAGGGTCCCACCTTTTCTTCCAAGTTATTTAGCAACTCACCCCTACCTTTCAATGTACTTTCCATTGATCAAGGTTCCTTGCCCCTATGCAACCCATTGAGATCTCATAGAACTCACATGCATAGTTGACTAACCTGGAATGGCACAAAAACAATAATATGTGAACACGATAGGTTAGAAACCTCAAGTCGTGTGCTAGTGACTAACTATCGGTTTATTCTTGATTTGTTCTTGAAACTTTTCAAGACAATTGAGACTCCCACTGACCTCTTGACATATATGATTCTCTCGTCAGGAACCTTTCCTAGACAAAAAAAAATATTCAAGAGTTAGTGTAGTTCTTATCAAGACAAAACACTTCACATAATTGGTCCTAGTTGGTCTTTGTCTTATCCAATACATCACAACTTACCAATTTCAAATGTTCAAGAATAAGAAAGCCTTTTCTAAACTCCATATTTGATGAGTGTTATGAACCTACTTAAGACTTGTCACTCAATTCACAATCTTGGAATATAACTCTAAGACTTGATATCGGAACGAAGTATGATTGACTTCTTGATTTTAACCATTTCTACAATTCTCGATTCCTCTTCTTGCTCATACAAATGCACTAAGACTTACTTGGAGGATCAATTGAGATGTGGTTTTTAATCAGAAAGACTTATGATAAAATACAATAAAAGGTACTCTCCCTTCTTCTTAGAATAGAGAAACTTTTATCTTTCTTCCTTCTTGATTCTTCTTATTCGTTCTGCTATTGATTGAAACTGTTTCAATCAACTCAGAATTATATTTAATCTTATAAGTATAACCATATTCACTAAACTTTAGTAAATCATGACGAATATCTTTATCACTCTCGTGGTGGACTTGATCAATGTACAACCTAGTGTACTCGATCTCTTAGTCCTTCTCTTGACTCTTTGTCAAAGAATTAGTCTAATTTCCAAATATGAAGTTTCTCATTTATCACGCAACCAAGTTGCATGACTCCAAGTTTCTGTCCAACTGAAACTTGGACGATGAGAATCTTCCTTTATTTGGCAAATTCTCGACATTTCCAAATCAATTGAAAAACTATGTAATCAAATATTCCTAACAAATCTATCATAACTTTCTAAGCTCAAAAATCTGATCTTCGAATCCATGCGATCGTGATCCATTTCTTCATGATCAGACTTATCTTGCTTTTCCATCAAGCTTCCTCTCTTTTCTCTGATCCTGCAAAACATTCAAATGTAATCTTATCACATTATGTATTAAGAATCAATGAATAGGAACTTAATGGAGTTAGATAGTGGATTTTACCTGAAGCTGTGCCATATTCCTTGACTCTCCCATCTCTCGGACTCTTCAGGCTCTTAGGGAAGATTTGTATCCAACACCCCTTCTCTTGGCAGCAAAAATAGGTGGGTTCTCCGAGAATGTCCTTGAAAGCATGGTTGGTTGATTCACCAAACAAATATGCTCCATTGATTTGCCAAATCATTTCTGATTCAGCAGCAATAAGCATGTAAGTTAGGTCAATGAGGGTTGCGTCAAGATCCATCATATAATACTCTCTTTTGAACTTATTATATGATTCAGGGAGTGAATGAAGAACCCAGTCCACAGCTAACTTCTTGGGAAAGGTTGCACCCAACATTACCAACCTATCGATGTGTGACTTCATCCCTAGGACGTGAGCACACACGTGTTTACCATCTTCATGTTTCATTGCCAATAGGGCATTAGTGATATTGAACTTTTCAATCCTTCGGTCTTGTGGGTTTGGGAGAACAACGAGAGGAGGTGGATGAAGTGAAATCAAGCTAGTCCACATGGCAGGGATTAATCTTTCACCTTCATTGTGGAACAGACTTTCACTTTGAGCAGGAATACCTTTTCCTTTGGATTCGGGAAGACCATGGTTAGATTCAGACATCTACAAAACGGGATAAATCAAGTTAGTCGATTGAATCCTTAATAAAACACCCAAAAGAGATATTAAGGCTAGGATCCAACACAACATTCCACAGATTGGAAGAGGGATGTCGTAATCCAATTTGCAGAATATTTGAAGGTAGGTAAATGACGATTTACCAATTTCCATCATGAAAAAACGAAAAAGAAGGTTAAGTTTTAAATGTATTGGAAACTCCTAGATCTTTTGAGATACATTGAAACTATGCAATGGCATGTTTTAATATCGGATTATGCTCTTCTATTTGTGGCTGGGATGCCGAGGATCACAAACAAGATGTGAATAACCATGCAAAATGTGCTTGATAACCTCATTGTCTTTATCATTAACTATTGATGTGCCGGTAAACCACACACGCTCCATCAAAATGACAATTATGAGATACCCATTACTACTCTTTATTAGTGCCTTTTAGTGTGCTGGTTAACCACACACGCTCCACTAACGACCAATAAAGCATAATGTGCAATTTCATGGTTAGCATACTTTTCACATTTTTCCTAAAGTAACTAGAGTTGGGATTTTGTAAAATAATGTTCTAGTACTTTCTTTAATAACATTATACTTTTAATGAGATGTAGTTGTCCTATTAAACCCGTTCTGCTAACGACGCTCCACTAATCAATGAAGCGGTGGGTGAGAGTGGACACCCATGCAACAACCATTTTATAGGCAGTTTACTTATACCCCTTATAGATTAGCTTTGTGAATGAGGCATACTAGCGATTTGACCGACCATAGTCTTATATATATATAATATTTAACTTTTAATTATAATATATATAAGGTGTGTTTTAAACTTTTAAAACTCCAGGGTTTATATATAAATTTCGAAAATTAAGACATTAATTTTAAATTAAAAATAAACCAAATAACTAGATTTAATATTTATCTATTAATTAACTTTTAATTAATTAATTAAATCTTGTAAGGATTATCTAATTAAATTAAACAATTAATTTAATCCTAATCCATATCCCTTCTAGATTTCGAAAATATGGGGATAGGAAAATTTCCTTATTCTTCTCAATTATCCAATAAGGCAACTATTATCCAAAACAAAGAAACCCTAAAAGGGGTAGCATATTTCGAAATTTCAAGGGGAGGAGCCTAGGGTTTTTAAAACCCTAACCCTAATTTCCATTAGGGTTCATGGAGGCTAGGGTTTTTTGAAAACCCTTTGCACCAAAACCCTAAAATCGAAAATTTTGGCCTTCAGGGTTTAATGGCTATAAACCCTAATTTGCAATTCAACTATTATAGCAATTCAATTTAAAACAAACAATGGATTTGATACAACTGGTGGGTTTTAGGTAAAACAAATAAACTAGAAAAACAAGTCCTAAGTTCGCATGCAACCTACTTTGGATCTATGTTTTAACTATTGAACATATAACTTTGAATTGCAAACAAGAACACTAGAGGAGAGAGGCTAATTTTGAAATTAACAAACTAGAGTTTAAGAGTTACATACCTTTCAATTGTTATAGAAAACAATTTATAATCCTCTTGATCTTGATCTTGATCTTCTTGGAAGCTTAGCACAACAAATGTAATGCCTCTAATGGAATCACACCCAAGAACTAGCAAGAAGGAAACTAGAAGGAGAGAGAGAGAGAGTAGGGTATGCAATTTCGGCCCTAGGGTTTCTTCAAAGAAGGAGTGGCCAATTTCAAGAGCTGGGAGGCTCCTTATATAGCTGAGGGATCTAGGGTTTAGGGAAAACCCTAATGCTCCTTTGCTTAGGGCCTAAGCAAACCCAATGACCTTATCTAAAACCCCTTGGACGAAATCCTTAGGGTTTCCCCTATAGATTTCATCCACCTCCTTCCAAGGAGGTTCTGGAGCCTTCCCCTCAACTATCTAATAATTGCAAACTAGTCCCTGCACTTTATAATTAATATTTTTAACTCGAAAATTAATTCTCATTAATTTTTGGTTAACTATTAATTAAATATTATGATTTCTAGTTAATATATTTATCTTTTAACATATTAATAAATCATTTATATTAATTTATTAATCTCATAATAAATTAATGTCTCTCATTTCATAACTTCCTTGTCCGGTTGTTAGGTTTGAGGGCAACCCAAAAGGACTGTGCTGCTATCAATTCAAGTGCATACCAATTATAGTTATGGGCTTAGACACCTAATCCAACACTTCTGTATTCTTTTTTTGAAAAGTTAAAAATGGGAACTTTACAAAAGACAGGGACAATTATTCAGTTGGCTGACCACTCAACAATACACCCCCAAAAGGTGTATTGGAGGATGTTCTTGTCCAAGTGGATAATCTGATTATCCTACTGATATTTACATTTTAGACACGGGAAACTTGGACAGTTCAGATACAAACTCTATTATTTTAGGAAGGCCGGTTATGAAAACTACAAAAACGAAAATTGATGTTTTAATGACATGATTTCAATGGAATTTGATGAGGAAGTGGTTAAATTTCAAATTAATAGTGATGATTTTCCTTCTAAAAATATTTTGCCAATTATATGGGTACCAATAGCCCTTTTATTAGAGTGTTGCTATGGGTTTTCTAATGTCTCCGTCCAAGAAAATTTTGCAGACAAGAATTTATCATACACATCAGGGGAGTTTTCTGAAGATAATCTTGGGGAAAATGAAGGAGGGAACTTGGTTGTTGAAAAGGAATTAGTAGAAGCTGATAAATCTAAAAAAAATTATCTGAAGGGGCAGAGATGGAGATGAAAAGAAACAAACTTTTAGAAGGAGAAGAGGATAAAGTGAACATTTATGTTTGAGGTGATTTCAGATACAAATCTAAAAAGAAGAAAGTTTGAAGAAAAGAAGAAGAAGACTTTTAGGAAGGATAAGAAGATCAACAAGAGAAAGAAGTCTAATCAACTGAAAGACTTATCTGATAACTATTTGGAGTCTTTCCAGTTTGCTGAACAAGTTCCAGGTCCACCCATATTGCCATATTTGAAGGGATATGGAGTCACAAGAAAAAGAGTTGGGCTTCAAAGAAGTCCTAACCACACCAGTTAATAATCAAGTTGGGCAAAGTCGAGCCAACGACATTAAAAAGGGGTAGCTTTCCGAGAGGCAACTCGAGGAGTAGTTTTTAGATTTTACGCTTTCAATAAAGAAATGCTCGCAGTTCCATGCAACCTTGGGGAAATTAGAGGATAGATAGAGTTGCTGAAATTCAGGTTTTTCGCCACATCTTCGTCAAAATTAGATTTCTACAATCCTATCAGGTACATTCATTCCTAGCAACACCCTTTTTTGCTTTTAAATGTTTTATTAAGTTGTTCATTCCTCTCTGATCATTGAGGAAAATGCATCATTTTAAGATTGGGGAGGGAGTTAGTGTAAAAAATTTGCATTTTTGTTAACAAATATAAACTTCCAGTTTTTCATTAAAATTTTTCAATTTTGTTTTTTTTTGCTTTTTTTGTTTGTTTTTTGTTTGTTTTTTTTATTCTATTGCATTTGCATATAAAAATTTGAAAAATCAAAAAATATTTTTCCTTTATATTTTTCTACATTCATGAAAAAAAACCAAATTTTTTTTATTTCTAGTTATTTTTTTATTTTCTGCATATGAAAATCCAAAAAATTGAAAATTTAAATGAGATGAGGATATTATTTACGTTCGATAGCTCTGTTAAGATGAAGTGTGATAGTTACCGAAAATAACGGTCTCATTACAATCAATTTTAAAAATTATCCTTTCAAGTGCTTTAAATGTTTTCAATATGAACCAACATATGAGTGAGATGATTTTTACAATGGAAGTGTGAGACGGAAAAACGAATAGTGTTTTGAAAATAATTTCCCTGATTGCCTTAAAAAGAACCTAGATT
Organism: Lactuca sativa; assembly: GCF_002870075.4. Classification (NCBI taxonomy): domain Eukaryota; kingdom Viridiplantae; phylum Streptophyta; class Magnoliopsida; order Asterales; family Asteraceae; genus Lactuca; species Lactuca sativa. Next base: position 111,270,201 of record NC_056626.2, read on the forward strand.
GGATAACCCTTATCACTCCTTAAAGTAGTGAACCCTATAGTTTCTGTGCCTTTTGAGGTTGGGAGAGAACTCTTGTTATACCCACAATTTATTATCATTTTTTAAGTATTGAAGATATGGTGGGCCTCAAAGTAAAATTCGCACCCAGTCAATATATATGTTGGAAATGGTATATCAAGCAACCTGCAGAAATCTACAATTCAAAGTTAAATCCAAGTCAAGTTCAAGTCGAAATTAAGATGCAAGCAAGTTAAATCTGAAGAGTTGATCAAGACAAAGAAGATGTGTGGTATAATGAGATTGATCCCTCGATAGTGGAATCATAGGGTAAGCTTGGATTTTCTGTCCATAAAGGAGTTTACCGCGTTTACCGGACGAGGTCGGAAAAAAAAGGAGGGTTTGGTCAAGCTATGTTTTTATAAACAAATTTTTGTAAAATGATTTTTAAAAATACACTATTTTCACAAATTTAATTCGGTCTAAAAATTATTTGCTCAAGCTTGGTTTAACTTATAAAATATGAAATCTGAATCGTTAATATAAAGTATGGGGACTGTTGTCTAGGTAGTGATTTCATTAAAACTTCCTTGTTGTGAAATCTGATCATGTGACAAAAAAAGAGTGAAGTATTTTAGTTTAAGTTTTTAATTTTTTTTTCCTAAATTCTTTTTATGTCATCTCCATATTTCCATTTTTTTATAACGTTTTATCTTTTTCTTACTTGAGGGCAAGTAAGGTTTAAGCTAAGGGAGATTTGGTAAATGTCGTTTTCTGTGTCTTATAGGGTAGTTTTTATTATCATTTTAGCATCATATTTTGTACATTTGAATGTCATTTGTTTAAATAATGTTCAGAGCATGTCTTTTGTTAGAATTTCCGTACTACTCATGTTCTTATGCCAATTTCAGATAGCTCGAGTGAAACAGTGCTTTGGGAGCAGTTGGATGCGCTTTTGGAGCTTAAAATGGATTTGGTACTAAAGGAGTATGTTGAGGAATGCTTGGAAGATGTTTTGGTCAATAAACATTCGATCGAATTGATCACACGAAGATAGAATCTACAATCTAAAGTTAAAGGATGTTGCTGGTAGCTTTGACCCCCTGTCAGTATTTTAAGCATATCTCATGAACCATAACTCTGATTGACGCAATTCAAAATGATATGAAAAATAGATGAAATTTCGGACGTATTAAGAAAAATATGCGATCGCAACTCTTGTCCATGCGATCATATGGAGCCTTTATGCGATCGCAAGTTTTGTCGCAACTTGTCTTCGAGATTTTGTTGTGCTAAAAATTCATCCGGGAGTAAAAACTCAGAACATGCGATCACAATGTTTGATATATGAGATCGCAAATTTTCTAAAAAGTGTCGAAATAGCTTTCTACCTCATTAAAAAGGCCCGTGACGCGTGTATTTTAAAACCTGCGATCGCAACCTCAATACATCTGATCGAATGTTATCCGTTTCTTGTTCTAGAAGTTTCCAACTTGAGTATAAATACAACCTTCATAATCAGTTGTAAGGTTTGGACGATTCCAGACGAAGACAACCACTTCTGAAGGTGATTTCTGATATCTTTCAGCTACTTTTGGAGATTTGAAGACTGTGAATCGTCTCACACATCTAGTTTAGAAAATGATCAGTAAATGTTTCTTTTATCTATTTTGATTTATTTTTTAGTTCTGCAGAGACTAGTACTTTTCATGTGATTAGTTTTCAGATCTGATTTTTTATTTGTGTTTCTATCTAAAATTTTTAGTTTTGTTCTTAATGAATGTTTGGTTTTAAATTCTTGTTAGTCTGATCACCTAGCTAGGGTTTTATCATTTCAGTTAATCAGTTAATAGAATTTGTAATTGTTCTTGTCAACTGATAAAAGTAACAAGTATCAGATTGGTTCCATTTTGGGTTTTAACTCTGATATAAATTGAAAAATCGTATCTTTACGCTTCCGAGCTTGTGAGAAGTATTGGTTATTGCTGAGAATTTTACACAAAGCTTAATGCAAATTTTCTGATTTTATTAAGAGCTTGTTTAATTGAATAGTAAAAAGTTAGGGTTAATTGAAGAGCTTGTTTTAGTTAACTAAATAAGGTAAAAGAGATTATATTAGAGCTTGTTAGTGTTTCTCAGTACCAGCTTAGATAGAATGCATCTCAAATAATCAGATATGGGCTAGTTGCATGATTAGGAAAGTCACAACAGAACTGAAACCGTTTTTATTATTTATTTTCGTTTAATTTAATATAACTGCAAATTTTAGCTTTTTTATTTTAATTTAAAAATCCGCCTTCATATTTTTTGTTTCTTGACTAGAATGTCCCTGATGCAAAAAAGCTTTCACCATTAGGTTGTGTCCCTAAGGATTCGACCCTGCTTCCCTGTGCTATATTTTTAGTGCAACCAACAGTGATAAATTTATTTGTTTAATAGAAGCGCAACAACATGTTAACAGTACCTACATTATTTATAGTGTATTTAGCTGATACAAAAATATATCAGGACCTCAACAGGTAAAGAGAAATTGCAACTGCGCCTGATAAAATACATATAGTATCAAAGACATGAAGACCTTCAGTATTGACAAGCTATTCAACACTTAGACAGCTACCTATTGAATACTCCATGGATAGTTATGTAGATCACAACAATGCCTATTGAAATAGATGATGATTAGGTTCGATTTTTTTTGGGGTTATGTAGACCAATTTGGTAGCTTGTTCAGCGCGTTAGTATAGATATTAGTACTTTTGTTTTTTCAGTTTGTTTATTTGGTTTATTTATTAAAAGTACTATTTTATTTGTTTTGCATATTATTTTCCCATTAACAAACTAGATGATGATCACTGGTTTTTTGGGCAAAGTAGATATCAGGACGTAGACTGTCACTATATACGACAATTATATGTCACCTAATTACTTCGTCAAGTTCAAATACCAAAGCATATTCACATCTTTATGTTGTAATTCATAATTTTTTATTATCTACAAATAGATCATTCATAATTTTTTATTCTCTATAAATTGACATCTATATTGATATAATTTGAAGATAATTTTTTTTTATATTTTCAGCTCTCATTATTCATAAAGTGAATAAAAGTGCATTTGATTTTTATATAGTACATTCGTCATTCATATATAAATAAAACATATGCTTAATTTTTTTACAGTTTAAGTATCATTTGTATATGAATATAAAATGTAATAAAGTTTTTTTACCAAAAAAAAAATTTTACATCAAATTTCGTCACATGTTATATTCATATATGACAAAACTTCATAAATGGTCTCTATAGTTTCAAAAAATATGAAGTTTCATCCCTAAATTTAAAAAGCCTCATGGATGCTCCCTATAGTTTCAAAAGTTGTAATGTTTAGTCATTATTGCTCACTTTGTCCATATTTGTCCATTAAGCAAAGGGCATTTTCGTCATTTCACTACTCAAGGACCATTTCTGAGGTTTTCTTTTGTTTTTTTAAAAGAAAAAATGAAATTTAATATGTAAGGGGTCCTCTCTCTCTCTCTCTCTTTCTCTCTCTCTCTCTCTCTATATATATATATATATATATATATATATATATATATATATATATATATATATATATCTTTTTCTCTCTCCAACGAACCATCTTCTTCTTCCTACGAATTAGTCCCAGATGAACAAACCCAGATATAATCCAAAGTCCCTAAAAAAATTTAGTTTTAAGTTTTTCCTACTTACTCCCGCCTCCCTTGTATTCGCACCTATGATTCACGATTCCTCAACATCCGTCCCTTTCGACCGATTGTTCATTCTCCATCTTCCTACACAAACACATTTATCTATCTGTCATCACCACCTCCGACGATCTATAAGTTCTGTCAAACGCGAAGCCAGAGTTCACTAGTTTTATATTGAAATCAGTATGTCACTCCTCTCGTGAAGCCTAGTCCTAATCCTCCATTGGCGATACCACCTCGATAAAAGCCTTCTTTCAGTGCCGCTTTCTTTCAGCCCTTCCCCTCTACTAGTGTCATCGTCTTCCAGCTCTCGGTAAGCTCTGTAAACTCAGCCTAACCCCTCCATGTACTTTGAAGCAATTACATTTTTGTTTATAATCATACAACCAAATCGTGGTCGCCTGTTATGTAAAGTTTTGGTTGAAGTTTCTACTTATAGAGAGGGCCATTAAGCTGATAAGACATTGTTGAAGTATACTTACGAGAGGATGGGTAGAAAAGAGAATTCGTCCCTAGGCGAATCCGTAAGTAATTTGTTCAAAGGCAATTCTAGTAATTTAATTATTTAAGTTTGTTAGAAGTTCACTTATAGTGGGTTAGAGGAGGTTAGTTTTTGTTGGATTTGGTGTCTTAGCCCATAACTATAATTGGTGTGTAGTTGACCCGATAGTAGCATGGTCTTTGTGGGTTGCATTTACCATGGCAATTTGAAAGGATGGATATTTGAGAAAGAGGTTATTTGTGATTTATTAATATATTATAAGTATAATATATTAATTGAGAAATCATATTGTTTAATTAGTATTGATCAAGAATTAATTTGGAATTAATTTAGTGATCAAAAGTGACTAATTAAATTAACGGGGACTGATTAAGTAAATCAGTGACACTTATAGTTTGGGCTAAAGATCCATGTTGATTATGTGGACTAAATCTTTGTGGAGTCCATGAAGATTTAGTCCAAAGGGTTTATCATATGGGTTATTGGATTAGAGGCCCAAGGAAGTGGATTAGAGTTTACAAGTTTAAACTCTAGGAATTCCACACTATAAGAGAAACCCCTTAGCTCCAAAATTACACCCAATAGTTCTAAGTAGAACCCTAGCCGAATTTGGTGTGTTCATGACCTCTCTCTCATTATCATCCACTTGTTCATGGTGTATTGTGATTCCATTAGAGGCATCATACTTGAGGTGCTAAGCTCTTGAAAGGCCAAATTCTACAATCTAAAATAAAGAGGCATTCTTCCAACTAGTTTTTTGATTCAAATATCAAATTGTATGCTAGTTGTAGGCTTCATGCTTTGGAGAATTTTTGTTGCATGTATAATTAGAGAAAACTTAGATCCAAAGCATTAGGGTTGTATATGCACCATAGGAGTGTTATATTACATAAAACCCAACAATGGTATCAGAGACATGGGTTTTTTCTGTTATATAGATGCACTGGTGATTTCTCAAGCCAACTCGACGAGTCTAGTGTCTAACTCGACGAGTTAGATAGGCTGGTTGCAGTTTTTCGAATTTTCTGACCAAGATTGGATTAGGATCATTACCATGAACTGTTTTTTATCATAAATACAGTTTTTTTATATGGTAGTGATTAACCTCATCCAATTAAAAGATAAATTTTCAAGTCATGAAATAATTACTAGTTTACATGATAAGCTAATTGTTTGTAATTCTTTGATTTGAAGTTATCTTGCTATAAGAGTTGCATTAGATCAGATTGGTAAAAGGATAAAATTATGATTATTTTATTAGTTAAAGATTTCATTTAAATGGCTTTGAAGAGGTTCATAAGTTGCCCTCAAGTTATGGAACTTGGAAAGTCTCTTTTTATGAATAAAGAGAGTTATAAAAGCTTGCCATCAAGTTTTCAAACAAAAACGTTTTTTAAGGAGTTACAAAACTTGCCATCAAGTTTAGAATTCAAGAGTTTTTGAATTAAGTTTTGGAATTTAAAAAGTTTAGTTAAAAAGTTTTAATTTAAAATATTGAATTCTAAAACATCTAGTAATTGAAATGTTTCAAAAAGGTGCAACTATTGGGTCCATAACTTAATAGTTAATTAAATAGTTTTTAATTTTGAATTTTTATAACATTGATTCTTTGAATAGTTCAATTGCACCTTATGGACTTTATTAAATTGATTAATTTTTTTTAATTAAAGAGAATTTATAAATCCATAATCATATGGTTTAAAGTTTATTAAATTTAGAGTATAATTTATTAGTAGATTAAACCACCTAGTATTTTAAAAATATAAAATACACCCTTATACTATATAAAATTAAAGGTTTAATATATTGTATATGTATAAGTAAAAACTTCAGTCTTACCGTTAGTAGACATCATTCACGAAGCTAGTCTATAAGGGGTGTTTAAGGAACCGGCCTGTAAAATGACCCTCATTGGGTATTCACTCTTACCCGCCGTACCCTTGACCAGTGGAAGATCGTTAGCCGAACGGGTTTGACAGGACATTTAAATCCTCATTAAAAGTATAATGAAACATAAAGTAACTAAACCCTTATAAATTCTCAATCGTAGTTACTTTAGGAAAAATATGAATTTGATGCTAATCCATAAAATTACACTTTGCACCTAGCCAAGTCGTTAGTGGAGCATGTGTTGTTAACTGACACACTAACTTGGATTAGTAAGGGTGGTAAAGGGTAGCTCAATGTTTATCATAGATCAATGGAGTGTGTGTTGTTAACCGACACATTGATTAGGTGATAAACGACTTCGAGAATACCAAGCTAATTTGCATGGTTATTCACCCATTGTTTGTGATCCTCGGTATCCCAGTCAGAAACTTGAAGGGCATAATCGAGATTAAACATGCCATTAAAAAGTTCAATGAATCTCAAAAGATCTAGGAATTTCATTTAATACCTAATTCGTTTAAAATTTCGTTTCCGTGGTGGAATTGATAAATCGTCATTTACCTACCTTAAAATATTTTACAATTAGATTACGGCATCCCTCTTCCGAATTTTACAATATTGTGTTGGGTCCTAGCCTTAATATTTCATTTGGATGTAATATTAAGGACTTAAATCAACTAAAATTGAATTTCTCCCTTGTAGATGTCTAGTTCTGACAACTATGGTCTTCCCAAATCTTTTGGAAAAAGCTTTCCTCATGAAGATGATGTTCCCACAAATCAAACTTCACTTCGTCCACCTCTTCAAATAATTCTCCTTGACCCACATGTTCTTCGACTTGAAAAGTTCAAGGTCACTCAAACCCTATTGGCAAGCAAACACCAAGATGGGAAGTTTGTATGTGCTCACGTCTTGGAGATGAAGTTGCATATTAACAGGCTGGGAATGTTGGGTGTCGTTTGCCCGAGGAAGTTGGTTGTTGACTTGGTTTTTCAGTCACTCCCGAGCCATATGGCCAGCTCGTTAAAGACTGCTATATGACAGATCATGACGTGACCCATATTGATCTTACATATTTGCTAACTATTGTTGAATCAACAATGATTTGGTGCACTGGTAAAGCAAATTTGATGGGAAGATCTGTTTCCCAAACTTCTATGGACATTGAAAATGGAAACATTGGAAGTCCAGAAAAGTCTTCCCAATGGAAAGGGAGAGACTAATTCTGAGATTTTCCTGTGTGCCATTCCAAAAGAATCTGTTTGCTTCTATTGCCAAGAGAAGGGGCATTGGATGCAAAGTTGTCGTATCTACCTGAAAGGAAAGAAAAGGTCAAAAACTACGACTCTGCTTCAGGTGAGTCCACTCTCTAACTCTATTAAGTTCCTATTTCTAGATTCTTAATACAAGATGTGATAAGATTACATTTTGATGTTTTGTAGGATCGAAGAAGATAAAGGAAGCTTAAAGAAAGATCAGGCTGACTCTGATCGCGAAGAGATGGATTTCGATCACATGATTCGATGATTAGAATTGTGAGCTGCCACTTAAGAGTTATGATAGATTGCTTAGAAATATTTAGCAACATAGTTTTCATATGTACTTGCATTGTAATGACAAGTTTTCCACGTTTTATAAATAAAGAAAAAATTTTGATTTTATCTTATTTTATATTTCCTTACAATGGCATTTGTGAAAATTGATGTTTGTATGTTTCTATTCTTAGCAATATGGATTTGATTCTTTCTTTTGTGGTAGTGTCTAAATTTACCAAATAAGGAAGGATTCTCATCACCAAGTTTCAATTAGACAGAAACTTGGAATTATGCAACTTGTATTGTATGATGAATGAGAACCTTCATCTTTGGGAAATTAAGAATAATTCCTTGTTCACATAAATATGTGTGCCAAGTGAAGGACTAGGGATCTAGTACACACTGTTGTGCACTGATCAGGTTCACCACAAAGAACAATAAGACTATTCGTCATGCACTAAAATCTTAGGGAATATGATTATGCTTACAAGATTAAGTATAATTATGAATCGTTGAAAAAGTTTCAATGTATAACAGAACGAATAAGAAGAATCAATTAGGCAGAAAGATACAAGTTTCTCCAATCTGAAAGGAAAGGAGAGTACTCTAGTATCATTTTTTATGATTACCTTAATAATTATGAAAACCATGTCTCAATTGATCCTCTAAGGACATCTTAGTGCATTTGCATGGCTAAGAAGAGGAATCCGGAATTGTTGAAATGGTTAAATCAAAAAGGTGAATCATACTATGTTCCAAAGTCAAGTCTTAGAGTTATGCTCCCAGATTGTGTCTTGAGTGACATGTCCTAAGAAGGTTTGTAACTCATCATAAAATGTGGAGTATAAAAGTTTTCTTACTCATGCACATTTGTAATTGGTAGTTGTAATGTCTTCGATAAGACAAAGACCAATTGAGACCAATTAGATGAAGTGTCATTCTTGATAACAATCTGCACTGCGACAACCCGAAGTTCGTTCCATCATTTGTAACCCTCTTTCCGTTAATACATTCGTCATTTTCAATTTCGTTTCCGTTTACGATATTAAATTAACTCATTAATTTGAGATTTCTATTATGACTTAATGGGTGTCCAAACGCATTTAGAACACATATTAACACCCCATTCTAGTAATCGGAGTATTTTTAGAATCATCCATATCAGGTTACGGTAACTTAATCGGGTGCGACCAAAAGCCACGTCTAATGTCGGTATCGGGTAGAATTCCACCGTGTCCCGAACTCAAATCCTATTTAATGCTCAAAAGACTTCAATTTGAAGCTTTTTCTCTCTCTCACTACTCTCTCTCTCTCTCTTTAACCTCTCTCCTCAATCCAAATCTAAGGTCCAAAAACATCAAATTAAGGCTCAAATTCATCAAGGTAACTTCCCTAACTCATAGATTAGCATCCTTAGCCTTCAAATTCGAGTTTAATCTATGGAAAAGGAACATATTCATGTGTTTATGGCCCTGGAACATGCTTGGTCCGTAAACACACATAAAGGGGGTTTTTGAGCCATAAAACCCTTCCAAATCACCTTTAGGGCTTAGATATGACTTAATGGCTTATCAAATCAGACTTAGAACAACTTGAACATCATTTTTGAGGAGTAAACATGAGTTTACTGCCTAAGAACATGCTTGGGCCGTAAACTCATGTTCATGGGGAGTAAACTCAAATTCAAGTGTTTAAATGCCACTTAAACACACCAATAGCCTTGGATTAAATTCTAGAACCAACCACAATCGATTTATGGGCCATAAACATGATGAAAACCATCCCTTTGAGAGTCCACGGCCGTAAACCCACCAAGAATGGGTTCCTAGGCCGTAAACTCACATAAACTAGTCAAATGATACCCTAAATCCATTCTAAGGCTTGTAAAATTTGTTTGAATCACATGTGATTGATCTAAGGCCACCAAATCATTAATATAAGAAAGGTATAGGAGATTACGGCCATAAACTCCTAGTTTAGGGCCGTAAAATCCCTTTGATGGTTCCTTTGGAGGTTTAACTCATTCATATGCCTTAGATTAAATCATAGCAACCTTCCTCAAGTGTTATTTGACCATTTAGCAACATAAAACCCTCATCCATCAGTTCACGGCCGTGAACTCATGTGGAGTTGGTCTAGGGGCCGTAAACTCCATGAGGAGTTTACTCTTGAAGAGTAAACACATTATCCAAAGTCCTATACGTCCGTAGATGTCACCCGGGTCACTCCAAACACTTGATTTGAAGTGTTTTCTTGTATCGGAGTGTATAATCATATCTAATTAGTGATTTAAAGTCTAATTAAATACATTTGTATACCATTTCATACTACATAGGAACCTCGCGCGTTATCAAGCCCCGAACCAACACTTAGCATCCAAATCGTCACGTTTTCTCTCCTGGTGAGTTCATACCCCTACCCTTTTTCAATGTTTTTCACTATTTTCAGGGGGAATACAAGCAAAGTACAAGGAATATTTGTACTTAAAAACTTGTTTTACATGTGTTGTGTTTCATATTCCATATGCTTTTAACGTTGACAATCATAACAGATAACCGTTTGAAGTTGCAGATCACATTACCGTATTATTTGTGAAAAACGTATTAAAATGTTGTATTTTATATTTTCACAAATGGTTTTCCACATTTTATCAGTTAAAAGCATAACATTTGATCTTTGAACATGAAAATTAGTACACTGTTTTGTCCTTGGTAACACTCCACAGAGATACGCGAGTGGAGGATCATTGTTTGTAACAGTATCTTTCTGTATTATTACTAGTAAATTTGTTATTCCTATAAATTGGAGACACGTCCTCAGAGAACACTCCACAGAGATACGCGAGTGGAGGACCGCACCCGTAACCAAAATCTCTTAGATAGGGAGCATGACTTTAGTGTATAGATCTATATGGGGCTGACTACCCCACACCTGGCTGCTAGCTACAGGCGAACCGAAAGCTTCAAGGGTGACGAAAGTCATAAGGTGATGTGGACTACTTATTGCCATATCTAGTATATCGTATGGTTATGGAACTCGCAGTTTGGATAACAGAGATTTACTTGATAGTAATAATGAATAAGGTAACTAGTTTACTTGTACATATCAGTTTTATATATACGTGTTAAAACTAATACATTTCACTAGGACAACCAGGTTTTCAGTATACATCTTTCACATTTCGGATTGGTAACCAACTTTCAGGAAAATATGGGATTTTCCTGGGGTAACATTTGTACATAACCAGATTCGTGTAACAAACTAGATAACTAAACCTTACAATTCACAAGAGTAACCATGTTTTCAGTATACATATTTTACATTACCTATCGGATTAGTAACCAACTTTTAAGAAAATATGGGATTTTTCTTGGTGTGTAACTTTTCAGAAACAGAAAGGAAACAAATACATTTTCAGAAAACAAAACCGCTTATGAACTCACTAGCTTTATGCTGATTTTCAAACTGCTTGTATTCTCAGGTCCGCATTAGACAGGTACCCGATGATTCCTTTTGGCGAAGACGGATTGCGTAGAAGACACGTCTTACTTTTGTCAATATATATACATATGTATCACACTTGTAATATTTTTTACTTTAAAAGAAATGTAAAAATATTTATATGTAATGTAATGGTTCTTTACTTTGCTTACTATATACATTAGATTTGATACTCAACGTGGAGTCCGCCCCGAAAATGTTTCCACCTTGGGTTTCGGGGTGTGACATGCACTAACTCTTGAATATTTGTTTGTCAAGGAATGGTTCTTGACAAGAGAATCTTATATGTCAAGAAGTTAGTGGGAGTCTTAAAGATCTTGAAAAGTTTCAGGAACTAATCAAGAATAAACCTATCGTTTATCGCTAGCACATGGCTTTAGGTTTGTAAGCTATCTTGTTGACATATCCTTGTTTCTATGCCCATTCCAGTTAAACTTAGCTATGCATGTGAGTTCTATGAGTTTTCAATTGTTTGCATAAGGTAAAGCGCCTTGATTAGTGAAAGTTCATTGATCAATAAGGGTGATCTGATCAACAACTTCGAAGACATGGTAGGCCAGTGTGCAGCCAAGTGGTAAGAAATTAAGATTCAAAAAGTTCAGTCCATATGAGTTTGAATCATCCATAGACCTTATCTAATGATATTGGTTGGAAATGATAGTTTCACATGGATAGGAACACATACACCATAAAATCTAAGTGTCATAAGGTTTCTCTCCAATTAATGAAAATGATTGTGAGGAAACGCTTTCACAAGTAGATTTTAAGGAGATAGCAGTTATGTTAATTGTGTTTTCAAATTCTATTATGATTACGACATCCCTCTTCATACATCGAATTGTGAGAAATGACAAATAGTTTGAACATTCGGGACTTACTGCTTTAAGTTCTGAAATAGTTTAGACATGCATATGAGCTTTCTAATTAAAGGTGTACGAGCTTAGATAAAGACTTATCGAAGCATCTCATATTAGAAATCTGAACTTTGGTAAGAAATCCAATAAAGTATTGATTTCTAGATGTCCAATTGATTTTGGATACATGTCAAAGATAGTGGGAGCATAAATGTTATGCTAGTAACAAAATAAATGTTATGCTAGTGGGAGCATAATTATTATGGTGAGTGTTACGAGTTAACAATACTGTTTATAAAAACAAAGTTCTAATTTGCAAAGTTGCAAAATTTTAAAAGTTGTTTCGCTATAATAAGGGAGAGGATACTTATACTTTATTTCGAATCTAAAACTTTAGATTGAAGTATTAATCAAACTTAGTAATAGATATATGAATACCATGTTGAAATATTTCAACATTGGATATTCTATATATGGAAATATTATAGCAAAAGACTGGTTAAATATCATGTCTTTATGTAAGACATTATGAATCGTGTCCCATATGCTTCAGATATAGGATCGATTGCATATGCTATAATATTCATGTGTTATAATTTTCCAAATGCCTAGGGTAATAAGAGGAAAAAAGGACTAGAACCGGATATGACTAAAGTTATTAAACTATTGTCGAGGATGATATAAGGTTCGCTAAGGATTGATCGCTTGTAGTTGGAAGTATAATAATGGATGAACCATATTTTCGTTATTATGAATAGACAGGATTTTGTTTATAATGAGTTGTCATATGGCATATATGGAAATGTTTCCATAATGGGAGATGGATATTAAGAATCTATTTATGCAAGAAGGATGTTCAAAGGAATGTACTTTGAATTTGAGACTTCGCTTCTTGTAATATCATTGGTAAAGTCTCTGTGACTTTTCTACCTCGACATTACAAAAGGATCATTGCATGATAGTGGCAGGAATTAGGTGTTCTTACAATAAGGATTTGGAATTGTGAAATGAGTATCATTGAAATGTTTTCAATTGATCCATTTCAGAAACTGAGGACCATTGGTAAACATAGTGTGCATGCTTGCAGCATGGGATACCTATTGTTTTAATTCAATTATTAAGTTGATTAATCGAAGCATTATTCAATTATTAAGTTGATTCGAATACTCTTGTGTTTCACTTTGCATGTTTTGACTTCCCGAATAATAATATTGTTCAAACCATCCACAGTTGATCATACGTTGGAAGTAGGTATTGAGGCAAGACTATCATGATTCTGACTTTAGATTGTCTAAAGTTTTTAGACATAGCAAAGACTGGTACAATATTCATGAGTACTCATGTAATAAAGATTTGAGTATTGGATTAAACCCACGCTCATCTGAATCACTTCATGGATTTTATCATGAATGATTAGTGAGACGATAATATCTTATATTCTTGAAACGGAGACATATAGTTGCAGTTTACATGTTGGTTGCACATTGATGATATGTAAACGCACCAGTAACATGGTGTTATAAAACTTATTGTTGTGTGTGATTTGATGAGTAAATAGAACAAGCATATGAGTCGAAGTTTATTCGTTCCTTTTACCCTAAGAAGGATAAAAGCGAGATATGTGGGTCCCTCGATGATTTTGTGATGACAGCCCTAAGCGCTTGGCTAAGATTGGATTGATTTGATTTGTTAATTAGTCAGTCTTAATAAATTCAAAATCGGGAAACAACACATGGATAGAGAGAATGACTATAATCCATGTCTCATGTCCATACAATATCTATAATGGAGGAATATATGATCCCTTATCTAAAGGACGCGTTATTAACAAGATCAGAGTTTAACAATGGGCTTTGAGAGCTATGATTGATAATTGGATTTTGGAGTCATACTTGCAATAATAGTTATTAGACTTATCCAAGTGGGAGACTTTTGGATTAGGTGTCTAAATCCATAACTATAATTGGTATGTACTTGACCTGATATTCACCAGGGCAATTTGATAGGATGGATATTTGAGAAAGAGGTTATTTGTGATTTATTAATATATTATAAGTATAATATATTAATTGAGAAATCATATTGTTTAATTAGTATTGATCAAGAACTAATTTGGAATTAATTTAGTGATCAAAAGAGACTAATTAAATTAACGGGGACTGATTAAGTAAATCAGTGATACTTGTAGTTTGGGCTAATGATCTATGTTGATTATGTGGACTAAATCTTTGTGGACTCGATGAAGATTTAGTCCAAAGGGCTTATCATATGGATTATTAGATTAGCAGCCCAAGGAAGTGGATAAGGGTTTACAAGTTTAAACTCTAGGAATTCCACACTATAAGAGAAACCCCTTAGCTCCAAAATTAGCACCCCAAGAGTTCCAAGTAGAACCCTAGCCAATTTTGGTGTGTTCATGACCTCTCTCTCATTATCATCCATTTGTTCATGGTGTCTTGTGATTCCATTAGAGGCATCACACTTGAGGTGCTAAGCTCTTGAAAGGCCAAATTCTACAAGCTACAATAAAGAGTTATTCTTTTAACTAGTTTTATGATTCAAATATCAAATTGTATGCTAGTTGTACGCTTCATGCTTTGGATAATTTTTTTTGCATGTATAACTAGAGAAAACTTAGATCCAAAGCATTAGGGTTGTATGTGCACTATAAGAGTGTTATATTACATAAAAATCCAACCGTTTTTATCATCGTTTTTCATTTCGAATATTAGTCAGTAGACCCTAGCATCTTGATGGGCTAGTGAGATCCTTCTTATGCTCTTGTAATCTTTTGGTTATTGAAGGGTTTATATTGACTTCGGTCATTTAATCTCACTATTGTTTTCTCTTGTTTACCTTCCCTTAATCATTCTTATAGTCCTAGAATTCTATTCATAATAGTTTTGATGTCATAGCAATGCTCTTGTCAATGTTTTCAAAGAGTATATGCGCTGGAAGAAACAATAGACGGAGTTCATGGTTATAACATGAAGATTCAGCAAGCCGTGAGCCAAGAAATGAGTTACATGATGTAGTCGATTATCGATATGACTATGGAGATGATGAATCATAACATATTGGTAAAGATGTAGTGGATCTTTGGTTATTTAATGACCTTCCTACCATTATTAAGAGAAAGAGAAAGAAAGAGATAGATAGAGAGAGAGAGAGAGATAAAGAGAGAGAGAGAGAGAGAGGGTAGGACCCCTTACATATTAAATTTCATTTTTTTCTTTTTATTTAAAATAAGAGAAAACCTCATAAATGATCCTTGGGGTATTGAAATGACGAAAATGCCATTCACTTAACGATCGAAAGCTGATGGAGTTAGGCATAAGGAACAAACATCAAGAGTTTTAAAACCATAAGGACCATCTATGGGGTTTTTTAAAATTAAGGACTAAACTATAGATTTTGGGATACCACAGGGACCGTTTATGAAGTTTTATCTTCATAATTAATAAAAACTGTATTAGCCCTGGTCATATGTTATATTCATATATGAATAAAACATTTATTAGATTTATGTTAAAGTTCATTTTTTATTCATATATGGATATGTTAATAAAAGACGTGTTTTGAAAATTCAAACTACTTATTCATATATGTAAAACAAATGAAGTATAACAAAATTCTAATAAATTTGTTATTCACATATGTATATAACTTTTATTCACATATGAATAAAAATATATTTTAGGTAAGAAAAATATTTATTACATATTATATTCTTATATGAATGAAACTTAAACTGTGAAAAATATAAGTATATGTTTTATTTATAACTAAATAACAAATGTGTTATACTGAAAAGTTGATGCACATTTGTTTATTTATGAATAACAAGAACTGAAATTATTACAATTTTTTTTTTAAAACTATATAAATACAATGTCTATTTATAGAGAATAAAAATTTATGAATTTTGATATATTTAAAATTGATTTTGGTAAAAATAGCTTATTAATAATAATAATAATAATAATAATAATAATAATAATAATAATAATAATAAGTTGTTTGCATTTATTAAAATAATGATTAGTACAGTTTAACTAAACATATTACAACTTTGAAAAACACACGTGCATTCCCTTCCTTTTTACCGTCGTTAGAATGGAGAGTTTTATGGCAAAATATAAATGACTAACTCAGAATGATTCCTTATTTTTAATCTTTTTTATTTTTACATTTGAACTTACCTCTCTTTCTCTCTCTCTCTCTCTCTATATATATATATATATATATATATATATATATATATATATATATATATATATATATAGAGAGAGAGAGAGAGAGAGAGAGAGAGAGTTCAATAGAAAACTATTATTAATCAATGAACTAAGGAACTAATCAAAACGTCAGAATTAAAACCTATCAACGTAGTGAAAGAAACTGTTGTAGACTTTTACAAGAACACGCATGCACCGTATTATAACCAAACTCATTTCCATTTTTTAGTTTAAGTTTTTAGGCAATGTTTTTTTTTGAAAAAAAACCAATTATATCGTTGTTCATCATTTTTCATCCTATTTTCAAAGATTTCCGTATTGATATATAAAAAATAAACTATTTTTTTTTTCAAAAAAGCTCACTTCATTTTTTTTGGTTTGTGAAAAATTAAGGTCTATTTTCTATTGAAAAAATTAATAAATATATCAAAATTAATATTTTTTGGTACTCTTTAATCTTTAAGCATAGATCATATTGATGTTCAAATAAGTTTGAAATTTCAGTTCAGATTAACATTGTAAATCTGTATATATATATATATATATATATATATATATATATATATATATATATATATATATATGGCTAGGTTCATGTGTATCGTACTTCTATTGTATGTTTGAATGGACCAATAAGAATTTAGTAAAATTAAATTATTAATTAACCTAATAAAAAGAGATATTAAATGGTTTCCATAATTCAATGAAAATTAAACGATAACCATATTTATAATTCTTGTTTTATAGAAACTAATTAAATTCGTCATTAATGTCAGCAATAATATTTTTTTAGAATGAATTAGCATCTATGTTTTTATTTATGGGTTCGGATTTTGTTTTAGGATCCACCAATTAAAAATTCAACGTAGTTGTCTGGAACATGGAGAACTGGAGCGTATTTTACTATCATACATTCTCATTCTACTATAAGAGAGTTTCATTCTGCTACAATACACTCTTATTCTCTTAGAATAAACTCTCATTTTGATAGAATACACTCTCGTTCTCCATGTTCTAGTCAATTTCTTGTGTTTTGAATGGGTGGTAACAAAACCGAACTCATAGATGAAACCTTGGATGAAAATTTATTCTGAAAAAAATATTATTGTTGAGTTAATGGTGTATTTAATTAGTTTCCATAAAAAAAATTATAATTATGGATATCATTTAATATACATATAACTATGGAAATCAATTAATATCTATCTTTATTTGATTAAATAATAATTTAATTTTTACTAAATTCTGATTGGTGCAATCTAGCCAGTGTTGTAAAAGTCGCTAAGTTGGCCGATTACTCGGCCGAGTACTGTCACACCCCCGAACAGGGACGACATAAACGTCTAGGGGCGCATGACTTCATTGTGTTGTATCATAACAATTGAATATGAATGAAACATATCAACCATCATCATACATTACGATATCAACATACATAGTTTACATCATTGGATTTGTGTGACATCCCCAAAATCACGGCCAGAAAAGACCGGTTTGTTTATGCTTTATAAAAATCAGAGTACTTCATTTTATAAAAATGTTGCGGAATTTGTTCCCAGAAAAACATGGTAAATACGTTATTAAAACATTTTCGAAGAAACGTATTTATTTCATTTTAAAATGTTTGGGATGTCATCGTTAATACAGAAACATAAGCATAAACAGAACTTACAATTATTTACACTAGTGATCTACATCTCTTTAAATCTCTCTGTGTAATGTGACTTCATATCAACACCTGTGATATAAATAAACTGAGTGGGTCAGGTTGGGAAACCTGGTGAGTACATAGGGTTTTCAACCCACAATAATATAATTATTATGTTCAATCATCAAACAGTTAACCCAATTACCCATCCCCATTATCTTCTTTATTCTTTAAGGGTCTCCCCTAAGAATCAACTATTTCTCGTTCATTCATTCCAAAGGATCATCCTAAGGAAACAACATGAAGTCCATTGTTGCCAATGACACTTTGGTCAAGCGCAGCTGCTAATCTTGTCACTTAGGCGCAGCTGCAAGAATTGTGACATTTTCTATGAGGTGCTTCTGCCGGTATTGACCTTTAAACGCTACTGTCATGGTCATAAGGCTCCCCATTAGGCGCAGCTGCCGATACTATCCTTAGAGCGCAGCTGCTAGGACGTTTACCGTAGATCTAAAACATCTACGGGTTGTGGCGCAGCTGCCAGTGCTCATCTATAGGGTACTAGGTCCACTGCTGCCAATGTATACCTATAGGGCAGTAGGTCCATGCTACTAATGTTCCTCTATTTCAGCTTTTATCCCTCATCATCCATCTACCCATGTTTTACCCAACATATTATGTAGACATAAAATAGTTTACACAGTTTACATCATTTAAAACATGTATAAAAATCTTTCACCAGCATAGACAGCAAGTATTCAGACAATATGCGCACATAGCACGTAATTAATAATAAAATACTTCATATCTATGTGTAAGATGAAAGGGACCATGCACTCACCTGAGTAGGTGGTGACTCAACACTCGAACAGCGCTTCGATACTCTCAAAACGATATTCCTTCGATAAAACCTAGTATCGATACCACTAGGGTTTAGTTTAACGATAACCGCGACAAATTAATTAGTCCGAGTATTATTAAGCGTTAATAATACTCGATATAACTCATAATAATAGCCCAAATAATTATTTTAAGGACCTAATA
This sequence comes from Lactuca sativa, assembly GCF_002870075.4. Taxonomy (NCBI): domain Eukaryota; kingdom Viridiplantae; phylum Streptophyta; class Magnoliopsida; order Asterales; family Asteraceae; genus Lactuca; species Lactuca sativa. Next base: position 111,289,137 of record NC_056626.2, read on the forward strand.
ACATTCCTATAATTATTTGAAAGCTATATAAAAAATTGCGTAAGCGTAGCACACTTACAGCGAATTTTATCGAAAACCGGAACTTAATTGGAGCAGCGTTTCGAAACCGAAAAACTCCTTTTTCTCGGGACTCCGGGAGCCTCGGGGCTTCCCTCGAGGGCTAAGGGGCTTAACTAGGGCTTAGAGGGCTCCAAAAGGGTTAGAGAGAGAAAGTAGTTTAGAGAGAGAAGTGAAAATGTGTGAAAAATCCGGAAGAATTCGCATGGTATTTATAGGGACCGAAGCTCGGAATTACGCTGGGCGTACTGAGGGTACGCTGGGCGTACTCCTCGGATAAGATCACCAGCTCGGACCCAGCTATCTCGCACCCATCGGATGGATCAGATCCGACCTACGCGGGGCGTAACCTCTTCGGACGCGGGGCGTACTGCGAGGGTGGCGTGTCACAATCCGAAGCGAAGCCTTGATCAACAAGCGACGGCCCAGATGCAGCCACGTCATCCATCTCGCATCAGATTTCGCAATTTCCACTCCCGACTTCTAAAAATCATAACTTTCACATACAAGCTCCGTTTTCGACGTTCTTTATATCCACGCGAAGGTGGGAACGTACTCTACAACTTTCGTTTAGACTTTGTCGGCTAATTTTGGCTCGATTTTAAATTTTATATTATTAACGGGCCGAGACACGATTGGTCCGTTAAATCCTCATAACTTCTTCATCCGACACCCGTTTTTGCCCATCTTTTTCTCGTTACGCTACTCTCAACGAGATCTTTGATTCTCGTTTAGGTCGTGTCGGCTAAAAACCGCTCGATCTAATATTCGAATTTCGGGCTGTACACTACTAGTACGAAACTTCGAAAAATCATAACTTCTTCATACGAAGTCAGATTTGGGCATTCTTTTTATCGATGTTCTTAGTTTAACATATTCTATGACTTTCGTTTAGATTGCTAAAGCTAAATCTCACTCTATCGTAAATTCACTATTTACGCTTCCCGGTATTGTGCCGGTTCCGTCGCGAAACTTCAACGGGTCATAACTTCTTCGTTATAACTCGGATTTCGGCGTTCCTTATATGTATGGAAACCTTGTGACATACTCTAAAGCTTGGTTAAGATTATTTATTCTAAATAATCTTTTGTCGAAAAGTCGTTTTCGACCCCTATTGCCTCTAAATTGACTAGCCCGGATTCGCGGGCGTTACAATTATCTCCCCCTTAGGATGATTACGTCCCGGAATCATCAACGAAACATGGTCGTATGATGACTCCATACGTCGTCTCTTCATCCTAGGTAATAATTATAACTTCTACATTCCTTCAAGTCTATCTCTCAGACTTATTGACTGTATGTAGTACTCGATCGTGCACCTGCTCTCTACCTCAGGCTAGACTCCAAATTATGATCTTCAAGTCAAAATCTCGATCCTTACTGGATACGAACTTGAGATGACTTCTTTTATTACTACTATGGATCGATGTGTCATATTCTAATGACCTATCATCGTATGTTGCAACACTTAGACTTAGGTCTCTTAGAGTTAAATTCTAAAACAGACTATGCCTTCCTTCATGTTAACATTAGGCATTTCTAGCTGCCAACTTCTTTAACAACGAGTGTGATACTTCTATTGATCGCTTTGATTTCAATCGTTTGGTTTAAGTCGGACGCTACATCAAACTTGGTTCTCTGAACCACACAACATACTCATCGTAGTCGGACTCGATTTAATATGACCACTAGGGTCGGAATATCAACAATCTTCTTAGTCATTACCGAAACAATGGTAACAACACATTTGAATAAAACGAAATCAATTACTAGCTTCTTGGTAACCTTGTGACTTTCCCTGATCCAAGTGTGAGTCCTGTGCTTCCGGTAGTATAGGCCTCTACTATCATAACTTCTTCATACGAAGTCAGATTTGGGCGTTCTTTTTATCGATGTTCTTAGTTTAACATATTCTATGACTTTCGTTTAAATTTCTAAAGCTAAATCTCACTCTATCGTAAATTCACTATTTACGCTTCCCGGTATTGTGCCGGTTCCGTCGCGAAACTTCAACGGGTCATAACTTCTTCGTTATAACTCGGATTTCGGCGTTCCTTATATGTACGGAAACCTTGTGACATACTCTAAAACTTGGTTAAGATTATTTATTCTAAATAATCTTTTGTCGAAAAGTCGTTTTCGACCCCTATTGCCTCTAAATTGACTAGCCCGGATTCGCGGGCGTTACAATTTGTTTATGAATTACATCGAAATACATAATGTAAGATAAATCAGCAAAACACATCAAATATCCAAAAGTCCATAGCTGCCAAACTGCTTAGTGTGTTCCTGAGAATACAAGTCGTTTTGAAAAGCGTCAACATAGAATGTTGGTGAGTTCATAAGTATGTTTGTATGAAAACTTTGTAATAGTTTGTAAACCTCCAGAAAATCCAATATTTTCTTGTAAAAATAATTTGTGAATCTCGTTTCAAATCATGTATAATTGCTTGTGTATTCTTTGTTTATCTTGTTTGAAAATGTATGGAAATTGATTCCCAGAAAATCATGTATTTTCTGTTTTATGAGGAATTATGGCCTTAAACCCTAAGACCGGAGTGATGTGGCAAGTTACAAAATAGCCGAGACAATGTTTGTACTTTGTAAAAATGAGTGGCGTGTATATTCAGCATAAATCTTATAATAGCATTGTTATTCTCCATGTGAGTCGTTATAACCATACTAACATGACGGAGTGTCTGTCTTAACGTTCTTCAGGCGTCGGTTTCTGAGAAAATATTTGTTACCCTTGACTAGCATGCCTAGCTGTAGTGAGCAGCTCAGGTGTGGGGTGTCAACCCCATATAGATCTATACACAAGTTCTCGTTCTCCCTCCGAGAGATTCTGGTTATAACTACAGGGCTTACGGTGCACACTAATATTGGTACGGTGAAGCTGCGTCTCACAAGAGCCTTAACGGAATTTCCACAAAGATTGAGTTTCTTTATTTAATGTTATAAATAATGTTACTAGGGTGTATGTTGACTGCAAGCCATAGGTGATAAAAATATAATCATTTTTACCGAAAATGTCAAAATATCACATTGTTACTATTATTGTCACTATAGGCCCAATAAAATGGAATAGTCACGTAAGGCCCAATTTAAAATATAATTGTCACATAAGGCCCAATTTAAATGTATATGGCCCATTTTTACTAAAGTTGTCAAAAGTCACCCATTTTCACAAAAATGTTCATTTAAGGCCCATTTTTACTTGTTGGGATTATAGTGTTGCGTCATTGGACTTTTGGTTAAGTCTTTTATGTAAACGGTTGGGCCTGTCCACTGTATTTAATAGGGATGGAGTATTTAAGATGCTGACATGCATCATATTTTTGTCAATTCTGATTATTACGTTGTAACCCTAATTCTTCATAGAGTTCTTTTGAGGCGTGGTAGTTAATCATTCAACATATTTGAATCATTATTGTGTTCTTGTTTTACTTGTCTTGAATCTAAACGATCTTTTAAGGATTATTTAATCCTAACAATTGGTATCAGAGCAGGAGACTGTGTAATATATACGCATATCTTCTGTTTATTGAGTTATTAGGGTTTCCATTAATATAGGATCTTGTTTAGTCGTCTTTATTGTATTTTTGCAGATTATAATGATCTTGATATCACCCTATAATCTTTCTTAGTTTACACAAATGATTCATTACAGGTATCAAAGAAAATATCATCGTGCATCACGACGATTCGCACATTAACTCCTTAAATACTTCAAGCAGTATTGGGTCAACAACAATGATCCCAATTCTTTTCCTTCATGAATATGAAGTTTGGGTGCTTCACTTTGAAGATTATGTTCTTGGTTCAGACGATAATGGCTATCTAATATGGGAAGCCACTACTGTTGGTCCATTGGTTCATATTGAAACCAAAAGAGCTATCAAAATTCAAAAGGAATACAACCAACTACTTCTTGATGTGAAGGATGTTCCTCAGGACGAGAAAGAGAAACTAATCAGCAACGTCAAAGCAATGAGGATCATTAGATTCACTTTGCAGACCGATATTTTCGTCTAGTTAGCTTGTGTGATACGGCGAAAGCCATCTGGGATAGGCTCAAGGAACTATAGTCCACTGACGCAGATCTTGGGCATTCTACACAAACTCTTCTACTTTCAGAGTTGGTGCTTTTGCAAAAAAGCCAGAAGAGAATCTAAGCTACACATTTAATCGCTACAATCATTCTTAGCAGGATGAGAAAACATGGTATTGGACGTGAGGTGATCAAGCAAAAGGTTACTTTCATGATGGTAGTGGTTTCTACAGTCAAAGCACATGGGCAGTTCAAAAGTTACTATTTGGCCAAGCTATTTGGAATTCTTAAGGCACATGAAAGTGACGTGTCAAAAGAAGTGAAAGTTGTTTCTAGTATGGGGTCTCTAACTCTTGTTGCGAAGTGCAAGACTGTTGCAGAGGAAGAATCCGAGTCTGATCACTCTGAATGCGACCTTACGAACGAGGCATATGCTTTGATGGTTTCAAATCCAAGGAGGTTCGCAAAGAAAAAGTTCCCCTCAAACAAGAACTGCAACTGGAAGGGCAGCTACAGCTCTGAAAAGGTGACAGAGGAGAACAAAAAATGGTCCTCGGATGGAGGAAGAAAAGGAGAAAAATCTTGTGGGTGGCTCTGGCTATGACTGCAACTATTGTCACGACAAAAATCATTTGGCCAAGGAATGCATGCTAAGAAGGTTAAATGAGAAGAAGGAAGGAGAATATGATGAGGCTTACTACATGCAAAAGTTAGAGGAAATCAAGAAGAAGAAAACTACTGATAACTCTATGCTTACTTTGATTGTGCAGGAAAATGTGGCTGAAAATGATATGGAGGAGTCGAGGTATGGTCAACAAACTCGGAAGATGACGAGGTTTGCAGGCCAACACATGGCAGGGTATTCGTTGCGAATGAAGGAAGTTCGCAGTTTGGAGGAAGATGCTTTGTGGTGACAAATGAAAGGTCATAGATGCAGGAGAATTCAACTGAAGGAGAAAGAAGAGATGATAGTTGTTTTGCTGCAAGATCGGTTAGTGAACAAATTAATGAATGCGAACAATTGAGCAACAAGGCAAATCTAATTCTTGAATCTCTAAATATACCTGCGTATAGATACGAAACTAAATTAAATGACATAAAATTCACTTTTTTAAGCGTTAGTGATAGCTTAAAAAGAACTCGTTTGACAAACTCTAACCTAACTGATCAAATCAGCAGGATTTCGTCGAAAATAGATGAGAGGCGAATGTGGATAGAGAAGATCGACTCGGATTTGTCTAAGTCTAGGGATCAATTAATTTACTTGCAATAAGACAATTAATGCTTTTAAAACAATGCAACATTTTCTGTTTGATTGCTAAAAGGCTTTATTTTAACATTACTTAGTTGCACCTTGATTGTGGAATTGGTGAGAAAATTCGTAAGATGATCTTACCATTTCTTGAATTAAAGGAAGATGAGATAGATGCCGACTGTTACAAATGCAAATACCTAGTTTCGTCAGACGAAACTTCTGATACATACATGGTCGGACTGGAACGAATTGAATCATACACTAAGTCCAAATACCACAAAAACATGTTAAAAAAACTTCTGGATGAAAACGATAAGAAGCAAATCAATCCGATACGATACAGAAAATTCGACTCATTGAGTGCCAAATTAAGTTCAGAAAATAAGATAAATGTTGAAAGAACATCTAAATTTGATGAGGACAGTGATATGAGCGAAATTTTTGTAAAGGATGAGGTGGATTGCTAAGAGTTTGTTAAAAACAAACCTAAACCTGCGAAAGATTTGATTTCTGAAAATTCGGTTGAATTCGCACGTATTTCTCAAAATGAACCAAAAACATTAAAAGTGAAAGCAACCGTTTTTCCTAAAGTCCAAACTATACCCAATCAAGTATTTGCCACTAAAGGACTGGACAAAAATCAACCTGTTGAACTAACTTCCATCGTCAACGAAGACAACAAAGATGGTTGCGATGAGTTCTTTTGGTCTGCTCCTATAGATAATGCAGACGAAACAAAGGTTCTGTTAGAATGAACTTCGTGGAGAGTAAAAGGAAGATATGTGGCAGAACCATTAAGCAATCGTTCCAACTATGAGAAAGGAATTCCAAGTGGAACAAAAGAAGGTTCAAGCGAACCTCAAAAGGACGAATCTCATGCAAGAAAAGCGAAATCCTTGCCGAACATCCACAAGTCTTCTGAACAAATCGAAGAGCAAAAACGTCAAAGAAATAGGAGATATCAGAGAAATCTCAATGAAATGAAGCAATTTTGGGAATCCCAAAATTCCAACTATGTTTGCAAAGAAAAATCTTCCAATCATAATGCGAAATCTTGTTCGCATGCGAATCCTAGTCCATGTTTGTACTGTTATTCCTGCAATCCACGGAAACCAAAATGGAATTTTCTTCAAAAACCTTCTCTTTCAAAGAATCCAATTAAGAAACCAAAATTTCATCATTCTCAACCCACGAAAGCTTCACCAAATGATGTCAAGGGAAAGGGAAAGTGATGGGTTTGAGCCAAAAGAACATCATATGTGCTCATGCAAACCCTAATGCTTGGATCTAGGTTTCTTTATTGTATATGCAATTCATCCAAGACTTTCAAAACCTAGATCTAGCATATGATATTCAAAATTAACATAATAAACAGATCTAGATGTTTACCTTGTTGTTAATTGAAGATCTTGAAGCCTTGAGAACTTTAGCACCTCAAATGTTGTGCCTCTTATAAATCACAAACACCAAGAGTAATTAGATGAAACAGGAGAGAAAGAGAGAGAGAGAGAGAGAGAGAGAGAGAGATAGAGAGAGAGAGGAGAGGTGAAATTCGGCTCTAGGACTTCTAGGGTTATGTGTCTGAACTTCTCATGCCTAAGGGTCCTTTATATAGGTGTAGGAATTAAGGTTTCAGTCATTATCCTTATCTGGTTACTTAGCCACCAAGCAGCCCATAAGATAATTCTAGAATCCATATCATGGAAGAATTCTTAAGGCTTTATCCCTAGAATTTTTCCACCCTATCTATTAGAGTTTCCTTGCCCAACTTTGCAACTATCATATAATTACAGTTCAGTCCCCATAGTTCAATTAACTTCCTTTTGATCACAAAATTAATTCTTGACCAATGTTAATTAAACAAATATGATTTCTCTTTTAATATATTAGTCTTATAATATATTAATAAACCATAATCACCTCTTTCTATATTATTCCTCCACTCAAGTTGCTTTGGTGAAGGCAACCCAAAAGGACCATGCACAACCGGGTCATGTTCATACCAAATATAGTGATGGACTTAGCCACTAGTCCAATAGTCTCCCACTTGGATAAGTCTAATAACTATAAAAGAAAATGTAACTTCTGGATCCAATTAGCAATCACAATTCTCAAAACTCTTGAGCATATCAATAACCTGTCCTTAAGATAAGGGATCGTATGATCCACTATTCTAGATATCGTGCGGACAATTACATGGAACATAGCCATTCTTATTCTCCAGCAGTTTGTTTCTCGATCTCGGATTCGTTTGACATAGAGCTTAATCGAACACATAACTTCAGTCCTAATCGGTCCCGACACATAAGTCAAACCAAATCATCGAGGGGCCCTGATATAGCTTTTATCCTCTTAGAATAAAAGGAACAGATAAACTGCGACTTATATGCATTTACCGTTCTCTAATCAAATCATACACAACAATGCATTTTCTAACATTGAGTTACTGATGTGTTTACGCATTATTAATGCACAACCAATTAGCAAATAATAAACCATATATCTAGGTTTTAAGACCAAATGTTATTATTGTCTTTCAATCACTCGTGATAAATTCCATGAAGTGATTCCAGCAAGCGTGGGTTTATTCCAATGCTCAAATCAAGTTCGTAAGCACTCATGAACGTTGTAGCAAACTCTTGCTATGTCTAACAAACTTTAGACAGTCTACACAACAATTCATGACAATCTTCATTCATACCTACTTCCAACATATGAACGACTGTGGACCATTTAAATAAGCTTATTATTCAGGAAGTCAAGACATGCAAAATGAAACATAAGTTAAACAACTAACATAAGACAGTACCTTTACTCATAAATAATACCCATTTATTTAATCATCGAATGTTAATTATAACTTATCTATTACACGTTTCTAAACTATCTAATCTAAACTAATATCGTCCTTCAGCCCGATGCTCCTAGCGTGCTGCAAGTGCTTAACCCTACTCGGTCCCTTCATAAGCGGATCTGTTGGGTTGTCCTCCGACGATACCCTCTTCACTACGAGGAGTCCTTCTTCCACCCAGTGTTGAATAAAGTCATATTTTCTATCGATATGTCGAGATCTTCCATGATCCCTCGGTTCCTTGGTGAAGGCAACCGCTCCTTGATTATCACAAAAAAATCATAGGCTCCTATATAGTCGGTACAAATCCAAGGACTCCAATGAAGTTCTTCAACCAGATTGCCTCCTTTTATGCTTCGCTCGCTGCAATGTACTCTGATTCACATGTTGAATCAACTATGGTCTGTTGCTTGGAACTTTTACAAGTCACTTCTCCTCCATTTAGGGTAAAGACCCAGCCCGACTGCGAACGGTATTTGTCCCTGTCGGTCTGAAAATTGGCGTCACTGTACCCTTGCACTTTTAAGTCATCACTCCCACCGAGGACTAGAAACCATTCCTTGGTCCTCCGAAGGTACTTAAGAATATTCTTGACTACGGTCCAATGTACTTTGCCAGGGTTCCCTTGATATCTACCGACCATGATCAAAGCGAAGGCCACATCAGGGCGAGTCTAATTCATAGCATACATAATCCAGCCAACTGCGGAAGCATATGCTACTCGGCTCATTTCTGTTATTTCGACTTTGGTACTCGAACTTTGAGTCTTACTCGACTTGGCATTACTTTGGTTTGGTAACTCTCCATTCTTTGGATTCTCCAAACTAAAATGCTTTAGTACCTTGTCCAAGTAAGTATTATGACTAAGTCCTATTAGTCTCTTACTTCTGTTTCTCACTATCCTTATTCCCATAATATACGCAGCCTCTTCGAGGTCCTTCATAGAGAAGCACTTCCCGAGCTAGGACTTAACCTCCTACAATGTCGGGATGTCGTTTCCTATGAGTAGTATGTCATCGACATACAATACGAGGAAGCTTACTATACTCCCACTGGCTTTGATATATACACATGATTCATCCTCGCTTCGTAGAAAACCAAACTCTTTGACTTTCTCATTGAAATAAAGATTCCATCTGCGAGACGCTTGTTTCAGTCCATAAATGGACTTTTTGAGCTTGCACACCCTATTGGGATGCTTCACACTGACAAAAACCTCAAGATGGGCCATGTAAACATCCTCATCCAACTTTCCATTAAGGAAAGCAGTTTTGACATCCATCTGCCATATTTCATAGTCATGAAATGCAGCAATGGCTAATATCACCCTAATAGACTTTATCTTCGCAACCGGTGAGTAGGTTTCATCATAGTCAACTCCAGGAGTTTGTGTGAAACCCTTCGCAACTAATCGTGCCTTATAGGTGTGCGCATTCCTATCCATGTCGGTCTTCTTCTTGAAGATCCATTTACACCTGATCATCTTACGACCTGGTACATTGTCAACCAATTTCCAAACTTGGCTGTCATACATAGACTGAATCTTGTTGTCCATCGCCTCTTTCCACATTGTAGACTCCGGGCATGCCATGGCTTCCTTATAGCTGTTAGGTTCATCCAAATTCACTAGTGTACTATCACTAATGAACGTATCCCCTTCGTTAGTAATATGAAAACCATAAAACTGGGGTTGAAACCTAACTATGTCGGAAGGTATAAGAGGTACGGACTCGTCAATCGGTTCAACCGGAGTTTCCTCCTCGGTTTGAGCGCCAACGTTAAAGGTTCCTTCATCGCTCGACTCTTAAAGCTCTTCAAGATCGATTTGCCTCCCACTATCCCCTTGGCTTATGAGTTCTCACTCACGAAAAACCCCTCTCCTCGCAACAAAGACAACATTGTCACTCGGTCTATAGAAGAGATATCCAAATGACTTATGTGGGTAGCCGATGAAAATACACCGCTCACTATGAGGTTCGATCTTTTTATGAGTCTCTCATCTTACAAAAGCCTTGCAACCTCAAACTTTGATATGTAACAACGAGGGAGCCTTCCATGTCCACATCTCGTGAGGTGTTTTGGCATCCTTCTTAGAATGGACTAAGTTAAGGATATGGGTGGCAGTCTCTAAGGTATACCCCCAGAATGAGATAGGTAGTGAAGCATGACTCATCATGGAATGAACCATGTCTAGCAAGGTTCGATTATGCCTCTCAGCTACACCATTCAACTGTAGTGTCCTAGGTGGCGTCAATTGGGAAACAATTCTGTATTCCTTGAGGTAGTCGTGGAACTCAAGACTTTGGTACTCTCCTCCTCGATCGGATCGAAGCATCTTGATTTTCTTGCCCAACTAATTCTCCACTTCTTGTTTAAACTCTTTGAACTTTCCAAAAGTTTCTGACTTGTGCCTGATTAAGTAGATATACCCATATCTTCTATAATCATCGGTAAAAGTCACAAAGAAGCGGATCGCATCCTTTGTGATGGATCTAAAGGGCCTACACACATCGATGTGTATGAGATCCAATAAACCCTCACCCCTTTCACAAGTGCCAGTAAAGGGTGACTTTGTCATCTTGCAAGTAAAAAAGACTCGCACACGTCATCGTCCCTAAGGTCGAATGACTCCAACACTCCATCCTTTTGGAGTTCGGCTATGCTTTTCTTGTTGACGTGTCCAAGACGACAATGCCACAAGCATGCTTTATCCATACTATTGGAAGAATCAACACACAACACATCATTTCCTAAGTTATCTACAACCATCACAGTTTCATATATTCCATTACAAGGCAATGCTTCAAAATATAAAACACTATTAAGATAAGCATAAATAGAACCCTTTTCATTATCAAATAAATATCTAAATCCTTGTCTATATAAACCATGAAATGAAATGATGTTTCTTGCCATATCTGGCGAATAACAACTATTATTTAAATCTAAACCTAATCCATTACTAAGCACTAGGAAATAAACTCCAATCTTGGTTACAGGCAACGATCTTCTGTTTCCTATGATTATATTTATCTTCCCACGCTCCACATCCATATTTCTTCTTAGTCCCTGCAATTCAAAACATATGTGAAAACCACATCCGATATCAAGAACCCAAGAAATAGTATGCGATGAATCATTAGATTTAATAGTGTAAATACCTGCGAAGGACGGCTTGATCTTCCCAACCTTGATAGTTTTTAGATATTTTGGGCAACTTCGTTTCTAATGCCCTATCTTGTGGAAGTGGTGGCACTCTGCCTCCTTGGGGTTAGAATTGGGCTTAGCAGAACCTACTTTGGTTCCACTAGAAGAGGTACCATCTTGGGACTTTCCCTTGTGGTGGCTCTTTGAGGGAGCCTTCCTCTTCTTACCCTTCCCTTGCCCAATTGCCAAGACAGTGGCAGTAGTGGGAGTTGGAGTTGATGCAACAGACTTATCTTTGAGATTGCTCTCAGAAGTCCTTCACAAACCTTGAAGCTTGCGCCAAGTGACCTCTTCGTTATTCATGTTGTAGGTCATGCGGAACTGGTTGTAATAGGGAGGCAAGGAGTGAAGGATAATGTCGATTTCCATCTCTTCATCGAAGTTAACATTTAACTTCAACAGGTGATCAACATATGTCTGGATCTTTTGCAGATAAATAGTAAGAGACTCTCCATTACCCATTCTAGTAGTGATTATCGAAGTGATGATCTCGTACCTTTCTTGCCTAGCGCTCTGGTGGTACCGATCCAGCATGTCTTGATGCATTTCATTGCGATACATGTCCTAATAGGACTTCTGGAGTTCTTTAGTCATGGTCGCTAGCATGATGCAATGGACTTTCATAGCATCACGCTCATGGGCCTCAAACGCCGCGATCTCTTCAGTAGAGACAGTGTTGAGGTTGATTTCCTTCATCTTCTCATCGAGGACATACTCTTTGTACTCATAACGAGTGACCATTCGAATGTTGTAGATCCAATAATTGAAATTGGACCCGTCAAAGATCACTCTCCTACACAAGTTCATGAGTGAGAACGAGCCGGAGGAATTCGAGCCGGAAGCATTGTTGTTGACGTTCAACATCTGAAAAGGAAAAAAGCAAAGTTTGATTAGAAATGAATCCCCAATTAAACACCCAAATGAGAAATTAGGGCTAGGATCCAACAACATTATTTACAAATTAGAAGAGGGATGTCGTAGTCTAACAAGTAAATAATTTGAAGGTAAGTGAATGACAATTCACTAATTCTCCACCATGAAAAACGAAAAAGAGATTAAGTTTTAAATGTAATTAAAACTCCTAGATCTTTTGAGATTCATTGAACTTTTCAATGGCATGTTTAAATCTTGATATGCCCCTCTAGTTTGTGACTGGGATGCCGAGGATCACAAAGCGGGTGTGAATAACCATGTAAATATACATGGTGCCCTCATTGTTACAGTCACCTATTCGATGTGTCGGTTAACCACACACTCTTCATCGAACTATGACCAACGATGAGTCACCCTTTTCCACCTTTGCTTAGAACCCAATTAGTGTACCTATTAACAACACGCACTCCACTAACGTCTTAGCAAGGGTACAAAGTGTAATTTCATGGAATTGCATCAATTCACTTTTGCCTAAAGTAACTAAGATTGAGAATTTTGTAAAAACATTTAGTTACTTTATATAGATTCGTTATACTTTTATTGAGGCAAGGGTTGCCCTATCCTACCCATTCGGCTAACGACCCTCCACCAATCAAGGAAGCGGTGGGTGAGAGTGGACACCCATTAAACAACCATTTTGATAGGCCATAACCTTATACCCCCATTATAGAATGGCTTCGTGAATGAGGCCTACTAACGGTAAGACTAGCATTTAAGTTATACAAATATATATATATATATATATATATATATATATATATATATATATATATATATATATATATATATATATATTATAATATTATGAAGTATAAGGTTGAATTTTAAACTTGTAAAATTCTACGGTTTGAAATTTAAATAGTTCAAATTAAACTTTTAATCAAAAATTTAAATTTCAAAACTTGAGGACGAGTTTTGAACTTTTCAAAACACAAAGGATCAAATAGAAAATAATTTAAATTAAACAATTAATTTAATGATTATCTAAATTTGACCTAATCAAATTTATTTACAAGATAATTCAACAATTAATTTAAATAATCAAATATTATCAAATAAGGAATTTATTATTCAAACAATTGGTAATTATCTTTTGATTTGGTAAGGATAATCATAAAACATTAATAAAATTCGGATTTTATTAGTCAAAATTGATTTAGGTAATTATCCTTAAGCAAAACAGATAGAAAATATTGAAAATCTCTCTGTCTGACAGCTAAACTCGTCGAGTTCTCAATGGAACTTGTCGAGTTTATCAGACAGAAAGCCCAAAAAACGATTTTAAAGCATGAATGAACATGCAAGCCATCAATACAATAGAAACCAAACATATGCTCTGATATCACTGATGGGTTTGAGCCAAAAGAACATCATATATGCTCATGAAAACCTTAATGCTTGGATCTAGGTTTCTCTATTGTACATGCAATTCATCCAAGACTTTCAAACCCTAGATAATAAACAGATCTAGATGTTTACCTTGTTGTTGATTGAAGATCTTGAAGCCTTGAGAACTTTTGCACCTCAAATGTTGTGTCTCTAATGAATCGCAAACACCAAGAGCAATCGGAGGAACAAGAGAGAGAGAGAGAGAGAGAGAGAGAGGTGAAATGCGGCTCTAGGACTTCTAGGGTTATGTGTCCGAATTTCTTATGCCCAAGGGTCCTTTACATAGGTGTAGGAATTAGGGTTTCAGTCATTATCCTTATCTGGTTACTTAGCCACTAAGCAGCCCATAAGATAATTCTAGAATCCCTATCATGGATGAATTCTTAAGACTTTATCCCTAGAATCCGTCCACCCTATCTATTAGGGTTTCCTTGCCCAACTTTGCAACTATCACATTATTACAGTTAATTCCCCTTAGTTCAATTAACTTCCTTTTGATCAGAAAATTAATTCTTAATTAATTATTCACCAATGTTAATTAAAAAATATCATTTCTCTTTTAATATATTAGTCTTGTAATATATTAATAAACCATAATCACCTATTTTTATATTATTCCTCCAGTCAAGTTGCTTTGGTGAAGGCAACCCAAAAAGACCATGCACAATCGGGTCAAGTACATACCAAATACATTATGGACTTAGACACTAATCCAATAGAAAGTTAGTCTCGGATTCTAAAGCACAAACCAAGAAATCGACTACTAACCCTAAGAAAGTTAAGAAAGAATTCGTCAAGAATCAAATCAAAAACAAACAAAAAAATCTAATTCAAAAGAAACGAAAATGAGAAATAATAAAGTAAAAGTTTTCACCATAACTAAGAAATATTAAACCACTTTAGTTAAACGAACTTATATGGTTGATCTTGCAATTACTTTTCCTCGTTCTAAAAAGGCTCACAAGGACACAAGCAACTTTGGTTCCTAAATCTGCTTGATTTTCGCAGGTTATACGTGACGAGCAGTTTGACACCGAATGGTACATCGACAGTGGCTGCTGGCATCACATGACTGGGAGGAAGGAAGAGTTGCAAGAGTTTCAAGCTCTCAAAGATGGTGGAAATGTAAAGTATGGGAACAACTCGTTTGGAAAGATCAAACGCTATGGAATGATAACGAATGAAGATTTTTCAATTCGTAAGGTGGTGTATGTGGAAGGATTATAACACAACCTAATTATTGTTTCACAATTGGTTGTAGGGACGCGCTTGAAAGTATACATTGACGACGAAGGATCTGAAATAATAGAAAAGAAAATGAAAGCAGTTCTCTTAAAGTCGCAACGAAAAGGAGAAATGTATCCTTTGAACTTGAACCCAATACGAGGGTAGCCTGCCATTTTCTTACTTACGAAAGCTCACTCTGATGATAACTGGCTATAGCATAGAAGACTTTCGCACCTCAACTTCAAAGACAACAACAAGCTTGTTCTTGGTGATCATATGCGAGGGCTTCCTCTCTTGAAGTATGATAAGGATCATTTGTGTGCAGCTTGTGAGATGGGAAACCAAAGCAGGAAAAGTCATCCAACAATAGTAAACACAAAAGTCATTGAACCATTGGAACTTCTATATATCGACCTTTGTGGACCTTCTGCAATTGAAAGTGTCAGTTGTAGTAAGTACATTCTTGTAATAGTTGACGATTTTTCACGTTTCACTTGGGTGTATTTTCTTAAACAGAAATCTGAAGCTACTCCAAAACTCAAGGAGCTCATAATGCAAATTGAGCTTCAACTACGAAAGTTGGTTCGCAATGTTCGCAACAACAATGGCTTGGAATTCAAAAATCAAGATTTTGAAGAATTTCTAGCTGAAAAGCAAGTTTCGCACAATTTCTCTGCTCTCTATACTCCACGACATAATGGTGTAGTAGAAAGGCGAAACCGTTCTTTGTGTGAAGCTGCGATCTAACAATCCAAAATTTTACTAAAATTTAAACTTTTCAAAACCAATCTGGGTAAATAAAGTTATTCAAACATCAGCATAGTTCACAAATTGTTTTCAAATGATTTCATATCAGAGTTCCCATAAATCCCAAATCACAAAATGTGAGGATGTGTCCGTCACGCCTTCGCCTTGCCATGGTTACCTGAAGTACCTGAAAACAAAAATCAATAAATGTAAGCTCGAAGGCTTAGTGAGTTACCCCCAAAATACCAATATATACCACCCAACAAAATAATAACAAACAACATGTATAATGAGCCTTTAGCATGACTGGACCACCTTCTCAAGGCCTACAACCTATCTAGACCACTCCCGAGCCTTTGGCATGATTGGACCCCCATACAGGGCCTACAGCCTATTCAGACCGCTCGTCGGGCCTTCGGCCTGACTGAACCGCCTCCTCATGGCCTATAGCCTATCCAGACCACTCTGGGTATGTTGGCCTACAGCACGAAGTAGGACCACCTCAACCCAACCCCCAAACTAGCAATCATGTGCACATGGATAACATATAAACAACAGCATGCATATATCAGTCAAACCGATCTAACAAATCACAAGCATAGCAATGATTCTATAACCAAGATACCGACCTAACATGTCACTAACATAGCATCCTAACTACCAGGATGTAAATCAGTGGGCATATCACATAATGATCTAAATACAATCCATAAAGGGCCGGCCTTGGTGCCTTAGACCCTATTGATATAGTGAGGATAACTCACCTAGCAAGTAGTGACGAACTGAACTGGGAGTCTCCCGCCGCTATCTCACCGACCACCCTGACTGTCTAAAATGATGAATACTAAATTAAAAAGTGGGATCTCCAAAATTGCCAAAGGGTCCATATTGTCCATTTTCCCAATTTGGGCCTAAGTCCCAATATCAATACACTAACCCAAGTCCATATGCACAAGCCTAATAATGGCCTAATTTTCCTAATTGGGCTTAACTTCCTAATTGGGCCTTACCTTAGGACCCTTTATCAAAACTGGTCCTACTTCAAATATTCGTGGCCCAACAAGGCCCAAGTCCAAATAGTCAAACAGCGGCCAAACCCAAAGCCCACAAGTCAAAAGTCCAAACTGAGGACGTACGCGGGGCGTACTCCTCCAGTATGATGGGCGTACGTCTGCCCTATATTGACCGCCATCGGGGTGGTTGACCCCATACGCTGGGCGTATAGGAATTATGCGGGGCATACGTTAGGTTTCACCAAAACCCTAATAAGTGCTTAATGGCTTAAGCACTTAAGCCCAACTTCCAGATCCATCAACCAAATGTGCCATTGAACCATAAAGTTTCGAACTTTATCACTTTGGACGTCCAGAAAGTTCATAACACATGGTCTTAATCCATTAAGACCTTCCTACCTCATAAATGAGACAAATCTAGCTATTAGGACCTCATTTTTATCACTTAGGACTTCTTTTAAGGTCTAAAAGGACAACCCATTTCATCCAAGTCATCACATGCACCATTTTGGGACTTTTGGGACAAGAAAGCTTCCATAAAACTAAATTGACTAGATCTATAACACACAAGCATAAAGTTCCAAGCTTTTTACCTTCTAGAGCTTCTAGGGCATAACACAACTTCAGATCTATAGCCTTGATCTCCTTCTCCAACTCCTTGGTGCAATGACTTCACCTTCAAAGGTTCAAAATGCACACAAACTCACACTTCTCACACAAAACTAGGGTTTGGAATGTTTTTCTGGGATCTGGAGGCTGAGGATAATCAGAGGAAATGAGCTATAAAGTTGTTTACATAGTCTCGAACCCTAAATATTAGGGTTTTCCCCTGACATGAGTACGCCCAGCATACTAGGGCGCCCCTAGTACGCTCAACATACCCTTATGTACGCTCAGCGTACTCCTTCCTGACTCAAAGTGGCAACTTTAGTCCTCATACTTCTCATGGTCCAACTCAACCAACTCCAGAGACTTCAATTGGCAACTTATAAAAGAGGAGGGATTTGAAATATACCTGCGAAATTTGGGATGTTACAACTCTCCCCCAGTTGACCTAGACTTCATCCCCGAAGTCTGTTGTAGCGAATACATCCGGGTAGTGTTCCCACATTTCGGACTCTAGCTCCCAAGTCCACTCGGATCCTTACAATGCGATCACTACACCTTTACCAAAGGTATCTCCTTGCTACGTAGAATTTTTATCTTCCTTTCCAAGATAGCCACTAGCTGCTCCATGTAGTTCAGGTGCTTGTCAACATGGACATCATCCAATGAAACTACCTCATCCTCATTCAATATGCACTTCCGCAACTAGGAAACGTGAAAAGTGTTGTGTATTTGACTGAGCTCCTCCAAAAGGTCCAGTCTATAAGCAACCTTTCTAACCTTGACAATAACTCGAAATGGTCCAATAAACCGGGGGCCCAATCTTCCCCTCTTCCTGAAGCGAATCACACCCTTCCAGGGTGACACCTTTAGGAGCACCATATCACCAACCTGAAACTCCAACTCAGATCGGCGACGGTCCGCGTAGCTCTTCTGCTGAATCTGAGTAGTCTGTAGTCGCTGTCTGATCTGTTCAATCCTCTCGGTAGTTTGCAGAACTACCTTGGTCCGACCCATTACCCTGTGACCCACCTCTCCCCAACTGACTGGGGTGCAACATCTCCTCCCATACAACAGCTCATAAGGCAAGGCGCCAATGCTAGAACGAAAGATGTTATTGTATGAGAACTCAACGAGGGGTAGGTAGGAGTCCCAGCTCCCACCGAAGTCAATAACACAGGCTCTCAACATGTCCTCAAGAGTCTGAATGGTCCACTTACGGTGGTCTTCTGTCTACGGACGATAAGTTGTACTGAAGTGCGTGTGCCCAATTCCTCGTGGAACTTCTGCCAGAATCAGAAGGTGAACCGAACATCACGGTCTGATACGATAGAGACCGGAACCCCATGTCGTGCGACAATCTTGCGCACGTATAGATCGTCCAACTTCTCGGCCGATGAGCTCTCCTGAATGGCCAAAAAGTGGGCACTCTTGGTCAGTCAATCCATCGTGATTTGCTCCCATTTCCACATGGGTACCTCAAGAGGCTGCAACTTGCCATGCGGCCTTTGGTGCTCATCCTTGACCATCCTGCAAGCCAGGCACCTCTCAACGTACCAAGAGATCTCTCGCTTCATGCACGGCCACCAGTAACTCAAACACAAATCCCCGTACATCTTGGTGGGCCCCGAGTGAATAGAAAAGTGAGACTTATGAGCCTCCTCCAAAACAATATGTTTGACCCCACCAGACACCAAAATCAAGACCCGACCACAACAGGTCAACAATACCTTGCTATCATACACAAATCGGGTGTTCTCACCCTTAATCCTCTCTAGTTTCCAATTTTCTCGACGGATACCCTCTGCCTGAGCTTCCCAGAGCAAGCCCACGAGTGGGGAATCCACTGATATCCTCATGCATGTCACTGAAATAGAAGGTATGGCTGCCTTGCGGCTCAGAGCGTCCGCAACCATGTTCGCTTTACCAAGGTGGTAAAGGATCCCACAGTCGTAGTCCTTGACTACATCTAGGCACCTGTGCTACCTCATATTCAGGTTCAGTTTTTCCATAATATGCCTTACGCTCTTGTGGTCAGTGTAGATTGTACAACGGACCCCATAGAGGTAGTGTCTCCAAATATTGAGGGCGAACACTACTGCTCCCAACTCCAGATCATGTGTGGGGTATCTCGACTCGTGCGGCTTCAGCTGCCGCGAAGCGTAGGCTATCATCCTTCCTCTCTACATGAGGACCGCTCCCAGACCTGTGATGGATGTATCACAGTATACCACAAAGTCCTCCATTCCCTCGGGGAGGGTCAAGACTGAGGCCTCACACAAACGTTGTCTGATGGTCTCAAACGCCCTCTACTGCTCAGGGTCCCACCAAAAATCGACCCCCTTCCTCGTCAGACGAGTGAGGGGTACTGCAATCTTGGAGAAATCTTGTATGAACCTCCGATAGTACCCTGCCAAACCCAAAAAGCTCCTGATGTCTGAGGGAGATCTCGGAACCTCCCACCGCATAACTGCCTCGATTTTGGCCGGATCGACCAAAATCCCATCCTGGTTAACGAGATGCCTCAGGAACTGGACCTCTCATAACTAAAACTTGCACTTCAAGAACTTGGCATAAAGTCTTTCTCGCCTCAAAACCCCCCTATAACTCTCGCAGGTGCTCCTCGTGTTGCTCCCAAGTCTTGGAATACACCAAGATATCGTCAATGAACATTATAACCCATCGATCGAGCATCGGTCTGCAGACCTGATTCATCAGGTCCATAAATATCATCATCGCAGTGGTGAGCCCAAAATGCATCACCACAAACTCGTAATGTCCATACCGAGTCCTGAACACGGTCTTCTCCACATCCTCCCCCCTCACCCTGACCCGATGGCACCCAGACCTCAAATCAATCTTGGAGAACCCCGATGCCTCCAGCAACTGATCAAAAAGGTCGTCTATCCTTGGGAGTGGGTAACGGTTCTTCACCATCAACTTGTTCAACTCCCTATAGTCTATGCACATCCGGTGCGATCCATCCTTCTTCTTCACAAAGGGTATTGGTGCTCCCCACAGAGAACTGCTCCAACAAATGAACTGCTTGCCCAACTGTGACGAAAGCTCCTGCATCTCCGGTGGTGCCAACCGGTACGACGCCTTGGCGATAAGGGCCACACCAGGCACTAGCTCAATCCTAAACTCGAACTCTCTCTCCGGAGGAACTCCGAGAAACTCCTCTGGAAACACGTCAGCAAACTCCCTGACCACTGGGACCTCAGCAACTGAAAGTTGATCGCTGACTCGCGTATCCACCACATACGCTAGATAACCCGCACACCCGTGTTAAATGTACTGTCGAGCCCTGGCAGCTGAACAAAACTTAGAACCCGATTTGGTGCCCTCACCATAAATCACCAGTTCTTCCCAACTTAGGGTTCGAACTACAACCCGTTAGCCCTCGCAGTCAATCATGGCACCGAACCGACTCAGCTAATCCATACCTACTATCACGCCAACATCCCCCATGGGGATAGGAATCAGGTCAATAGGGAAGGGTGCCCCAAAATGTCTCTAATGTGCAACCTCGGTAGACTGAAGAAGCAGAAACCCTGAGTTCGTTGGCAATAGAAACTAGCAATGGACACTCAAGCTCCCCGACCGGCTAACCGAACTCCCTACCGAAAATCTGATAGACGAACGACCGACTCGTACCAAGTCGAATAATACCAAAGCAGGTAAGGAGTTCACAAAAAACGTACCTAATACAGCTATACACATACATAAGCATAAAACAGATATAATCAACGAGATAAAAGGATTGAAACATACCATCCACCACATCGGGTGCTGCTCTGGCCTCCTCGACTGTGAGCTGGAAGGCGCGTCCTCGAGCCTTCGAGGGCTCTACTCCGCCCTGCCTCCCATCAGTGATCCTCAATGCGACGCTGGAGCCTGCGTCGGCCTGACAGCTAACTGCGGATAGTTGGTCCTCAGATGACCAACCGGATAACAGTGAAAACAAATCCTCATATCTAGGGTAGGGACGGGCTAGCGACACTCTCGCGCGTAGTGCTCCTCCTTGCCACATTTGTGTCATCCAGTAGTTAATCGACATGCTCCGGTATGAACCTTCCCACACTTCCCACAAGTGCGGGCACGTTGCCCTCCCGTCTTGGGATCAGCGGCCTTGAACCGCTTCGGCGCCGGCTGCGCCTACCCTCGAGCCTGTCTCAACTCTTGTAACTGTAACTCAATCTCCAGCTCACTCCGCCTGGCGGTCTCCTGAAGCTTCAACAGGGTGTCACATCTCTATGTCGCAAAAAATTGTCTGATGTCAGTCTTGAGCATGCTCAGATATTGAGTCATCTGAGCCTGCTCAGAAGTAAGCTCCGGGCAGAACATCGCCCTCTCAGTAAACAACCTGGTTGTCTCCGTCACCAACTCTATGCCCTGTCGCAGATCTGAGAACTCCTGTGCTAGTATCTCCCTCTCCACCCGTGGAACATAACGAGTACTGAACATGTCTCTGAACTGATCCCAAGAAATCGCAACTCGCTGCTCCTAAGTGTACGATCCGGTAACCAATCTCCACCAATCCTTCGCACCGGGCCGAAACAGGTTAAGAGCATACCTCACCCTCTGATCAGTAGGGCATGAACACATGAAGAAACATCCCTCCAAATCAGAAAACCATCTCATAGCAACATTCGGATCCTGAACCCCATCGAAAGTAGGGGGCTTCGTGTTGTCGAAGTCTCGGTACTGAAATGCCCAGACAGCTCCTCCCCCTACTGTCGTTACAGCCGATGTCACTGCAACGACAACCGTCTCAGCTAGGGCTACATAACGCTCGTCAAAGTACTCAACCATGGCGGTGTTAATAAACCCAAACATCTCCATTAACTGCGTCCGGAACAGAGTAGCTACCTCATCATGCAAAATCTCACGAATCCTGGCATCCAACTCATTCGTCCCCATCTGACCGATGACCTCGGGCGGTACCAATCCATCCTGACCACCAGCTCCTGATCCCGATCCTGATTCGAATCCAGCCCCAAAGTGTCTCGTAACCACCATACTAAAAGTATACCAAGAAAGATATCAGATAATCCGCATAATAACTAGGAACCAACTCCCAACTAGCCCTAGGGATTATAACTTTCTTGACACGCGTATGGGTCATGTGCTTTCAGTAGTACGGACCCATACTACCTTCCACACCTACCATATTTGTCCTAAGTATCATCATAATTCCCTAGTATACACATGCATGGTTTCCACTCAACCCTCGCTCCTAGTGAAGGGCTAATTGTTTCATAACTGGCCTACTGGCGTCCTACAAATCACCCATGAAACACTCACCAACCCTGCAGCACTAGCGTATGCTAGCCATACATAACGTTGGACCCTATAGACTTTCGAATGTCCGACCCTACCCTAAGCCTCCAACCAAACAAGAAAAGAACATAAGGCCAAATCAAACATTCTCAGGCTATAAGATCTTAATTATGTATAACCGTGATGCATACACTAATCAACTACAGTAATGATGTCAATCTCATATAAAGGAAACCCTAGGCTAGCAGGTATCACATAATCAAGCAATTATATCATGCAATTTCCTGAAGATATCTAGCCTAGTGCTAGCATGTTGTTCTAACATATCACATAATCAAATAGACGTATGGTATTTTGGGGTCTATTTACTGGCTCCGGCTGACAGTACACATCACATCCTCTTTATTTATTTCAAAATTCATTTGAAAATAATTTTGAAAATATTTTCCTTGATTTGAGACTGGATTCACACGAGTGTTTCTCCAATTCACTCAAACCAAGGCTCTGATACCAACTTGTAACAACCCAAAATTTTACTAAAATTTAAACTTTTCAAAAACAATCCGGGTAAATAAAGTTATTCAAACATCAACATAGCTCACAAATTGTTTTCAAAATGATTTCATATCAGAGTTCCCAAAAGTCCCAAATCATAAAATATGAGGATGTGTATGTCACGCCTCCGCCTTGCCATGGTTACCTGAAGTACCTGAAACAAAAATCAATAAATATAAGTTCGAAGGCTTAGTTAGTTACACCCAAAATACCAATATATACCACCCAACAAAATAATAACAAACAACATGTATAATGAGCCTTCAGCATGACTGGACCGCCTCTTCAGGACCTACATCCTATATAGACTGCTCCCGAGCCTTTGGCATGACTGGACCACCACAGAGCGTACAGCCTATCCGGACCGCTCGTCGGGTCATCGGCCTGACTGGACCACCTCCTCAGGGCCTGCAGCATATCCGGACTGCCCTGGGTATGTTGGCCTACAACACAAAGCAGGACCACCTCAACCCAACCCCCAAACAAACAATCATGTGCACATGGATAACATATAAACAATAGCATGCATATATCAGTCAAACCGATCTAACAGATCACAAGCATAGCAATGATCCTATAACCAGGACACCAACCTAACATATCACTAACATAGCATCCTAACTACCAGGATGTAAATCGGTGGGCATATCACATAGTGATAAGAATACAATCCGTAAGGGGTCGGCCTTGGAGCCTTAGACTCTGTTGATATAGTGAGGATAACTCACCTAGCAAGTAGTGCGGAACTGAACTGGGAGTCTCCCGCCGCTATTTCACCGACCACCCTAGCCGCCAAAAATGATGAATACTAAATTAATAAGTGGGATCTCTAAAATTGCCAAAGGGTCCATATTGTCCATTTTCCCAATTTGGGCCTAAGGCCCAATATCGCTACACTAACCCAAGTCCATATGTACAAGCCCAATAATGGCCCAATTTTCCTAATAGGGCCTAACTTCCTAATTGGGCCTTACCACAGGAACCTTTATAAAAACTGGGCCTACTTGAAATATCCAAGGCCCAACAAGGCCCAAGTCCAAATAGTCTAACAGTGGCCCAATGCGAAACCCACAAGTCAAAAGTCCAAACTGAGGACGTACACGGCAGCGTACTCTTCGAGTACGCTGGGCGTACGCCTGCCCAATGTTGACCGCCATCAGGGTGGTTGACCCTACACTCGGCGTACATGAATTACGCGTGGCATAAGTGGGGTTTCACCAAAACCCTAATAAGTGCTTAATGGCTTAAGCACTTATGTGAAACTTCCAGATCAATCGACCAAATGTGCCATTGAACCATAAAGTTTCAAACTTTATCACTTTAGACATCTAGAAAGTTCTTAACACATGGTCTTAATCCATTAAGACCTTCCTACTTCATGCATGAGACAAATCTAGTTATTGGGACCTCATTTTTATCGCTTAGGACTTCTTCT
Source organism: Lactuca sativa (assembly GCF_002870075.4). Taxonomy (NCBI): domain Eukaryota; kingdom Viridiplantae; phylum Streptophyta; class Magnoliopsida; order Asterales; family Asteraceae; genus Lactuca; species Lactuca sativa. The sequence continues at coordinate 111,313,746 of NC_056626.2, forward strand.
GAGGTCTAAAAGGACGACCAATTTCATCCAAGTCATCACATGCACCATTTTGCGACTTTTGGGACAAGAAAGCTTCCATGAAACTAAAATGACTAGATCTATAACACACAAGCATAAAGTTCCAAAGTTTTTACCTTCTGGAACTTCTAGGGCTCAACACAACTTCAGATCTATAGCCTCGATCTCCTTTTCCAACTCCTTGGTGCAATGACTTCACCTTCAAAGTTTTAAAATGCACACCAACTCACACTTCTCACACAAAACTAGGGTTTGGAATGTTTTTCTGGGATATGGAGGTTGAGGATAATTAGAGGAAATGAGCTATGAGGTTGTTTATATAGTTCCCAACCCTAAATATTAGGGTTTGTACCTGACATGAGTACGCCCAGTGTACATGAGTGTACGCCCAACGTACTAGGGCATGCCTAGTACGCTGAGCGTTCTCCTTCCTGACTCAAAGTGGCAACTTTAGTCCTTATACTTCTCATGGCCCAACTCAACCAACTCTAGGGACTTCAATCGGAAACTTATAAAAAAGGAGGGATTCGAAATATACCTGTGAAATTCGAGATGTTACATGCGAGAACCATGCTATCCTTCGCATGTGTGCCTCTCTATTTCTAGGCGGATGCGTTTGGAATAGCTAGCTACACTCAAAATCAATCCATCCTAAATAAGCGATTCTCCATTACTCCCTACGAAATCATAAATAATCGTAAACCTAATGTGAAGTTTTTCTGTGTATTTAGTTCCACGTGTTTCATTTTCAACTGCTAGGAACAACAAAACAAATTCGATGCGAAAGTTAACAAAGGTATATTTTGGGATATTCGTTGACCTCCAAGGCATATAAGCTTCTCAACAAACAATTAAAGAAGATAGAAGAAACCTAATATGTTACGTTCGATGAAAACTACTTGAAGAGGATTCAGTCGAAAGATAATCAATCAGAGGAAATCTTTCCTAAGAGAAGTCCAACCACTGTTCCAATCTCAAATTTGTATGTCGAATTTGTGCTACTCTTTGATGATGCAGAGAAGGCTATCACATCTGAAGCGAAAGAAACAGGCAATAAAGTAGATGAATTGAAGAAGATAACTGATGACGCTGTGAAAGACATGCACAATCAGTCGTCAACTGTGAAAGTACCACAAGACACGAGCACTACATTCTAGGGGCAGAATTCTGGCTCCAATGCATCTTTTTAGGGGAGCCTTTTACACCACAGGATACGCACTTTCCATTACAGTGGGAGGGTCACACTTCGTCTTATTCTTCTGACCTATCCTCTAATACACGTGACTCACCTCCCACAATGACTCTCAAACCTCCATTCATAGGGGATTCTTCAATTCCTTAAGAAGAGGCTTTCTCGTTATTCGAGTGGGAGAATGAGGATTAGAATAAGGATGCGAATGACGATTCAAACATTTAATCTGAATTCGAGGAAGTAAATTCTGAATTGGATCTGTCTTATGATCCAAACTATCCTCCACTAACCAAATGGACCAGAGATCACCCAAAAACCCAAGTCATCGGCGAATCTTCTACAGGTGTTCTTACGAGATCTCAAATAAAAGCGAAACTGACTGAATTATTCTCTAAACTGAAATTTTGCATGTTTAATTCTTTCGTTTCCAAGATTGAACCCAAAACCATCAACATTGCCCTTCACCACTCTGATCGGGTGCAAGCGATGCATGACGAGCTCAATGAGTTCGAACGAAACAAAGTTTGGAGGTTAATTCCCACTCCACCTGAAGATCAGTTGTTGGTTTGAAATCGGTTTTTTCACAATAAGCTGGATAAAGAAAGGAATGTGATCAGAAACAAAGCGATACTTGTTGTCAAGGGATATTTCCATGAAGAAGGTATTGACTAAGAAGAAACCTTCACACCCGTTGCAAGGTTGGAATCCGTTCGCATCTTCTTGGCATATACATAACATAAGAACTTAGAAGTAGTTCAAATGGATGTCAAATGTGCATTCTTGAACGGTGAACTTGAAGAGACAGTATATGTGAAGCAACCACCTGGGTTCGAAATGAGAAGTATCCCGATCACTGCTACATTTTAGACAAGGCAGTTTCTGGACTGAAGCAAGCTCCAAGAGCCTGGTATGAAACACTTACTCACTTATTAAAAATGTCCAAATTTAAACAAGGTTCGGTTGACCCAACCTTCTTTCATAAGAAAGACGGTGACCATTTAATGATCGTCCAAATTTATGTTGATGATATCATCTTCAGATCTACTAATCCCCGCCTAACAGTTGAATGTTGAATGTTGATGGAAACTAAATTTTAGATAAGCTCCATGGGTCCAACTAACTTTTCCCTTGGGCTTAGCATTAGACAGAGTTAGGAAGGTATTTTCATTACCCAGGAAGCTTACACAAAGAATCTACTTGCCAAGTTTGGGATGGTGGGAGACTCAAGAACGAAGGTTCCAATGGCATTTGGAACAAAACTTACTCCTTTGGATAAATCGACTGCAGACATGACTCTCTATCGTCAAATGATAGGTTCCTTAATGTATCTAACTGTGAGTTGTCCATATATTATGTTCTCTATTTTCTATTGTGCTAGGTTCCAAGCTAATCCTCGAGAGCCTCATATGATGGCGATCATGAACATTTCCAGGTATCTAAAGCGAACATCCTCTGTTGGAATATGGTACCCTTCACAGTTAGGGTTCTTTATACAAGCTTTCTTGGATGCTGATCTTGGAGGATGCGGGTTAGATAGGAAAACTACAACTAGAGGATGCCAATTTCTCCATGGAAAACTTATCAGTTGGCAATCTAAGAAGCAAACATGTGTATCCCTATCAACAGCCGAAGCTGAGTACATAGCTGCTGCTTCGTGCACATCCTAAGTCATTTGGATTCAAATCCAGCTTCGTGATTATGGCTTGAGTATGAAATGAATCCCATTATATTGTGACTCTAAAAGTGTTATTCACATTTGTTACAACCCAGTGCAACACTCAAATACGAAACATATAGCACTGAGGTATCACTTCATTAAGGATCACGTAGAAGATGGCAACGTTGAAATTCACTTCGTGAGATCCGCTGATCAGTTAGCTGACATATTCACAAAAGCCTTGCCTGAGACCACCTTTAATATAATACTTCAAGGCCCAGGAATGATGGAAGTTGAATCCGTACCAAAACCACTTTCTAATCAATAAAGTTCACACTAAGAATCGGTGCAAACGTTCGCAGTAGTTCATGGTCAAATATTCATTCGTTGTCTTCCTCATTACTGCGAATTGTTGTGAACACTCACAGTAGTTCGCAGTCTACTTTAACACTACGAACTGGTACGAATGCTCGTAGTAGTTCGCAGTCCACTTTAGATTTGTAGTTCGGATTTTTAAATATCCTTCTGTACTTTATGTATATTGTTTCTTATCTTTTGTTTGTTTTAAAATTCCTTTATTTATTACTTTTCAAATAAATTCCAAAAATACAAAAATATTTTGTTTGTGTTTGATTTTAATTTTTTCTCTTATTTATTTTTGTTTGCTTGTTTGTTTGTTTTGTTATTTACCTAATTGTGCAAGGCTCAAAAATTATATTCTTTTTCACACAAATGTTGCGGCAGGTATAAATCTCTTTATTTATGTATTAGCTACGTGTCCCTAGAAGCATGCTGATGTATGTAGTCCAAAGCCTCAATGGACTCGATGTGAAGCCTTAATGAATCGAATCTACCATTCGTTTCTTCCAAACCAGGCTGTTAAATTCACATCAGTCATGAGCTACCTTACTCTTCTTACCTTAAGTTAAGAGTTATCTGCTTGGTCACTTTCATATAGTAGAGGTAGAGTTGCTCTTCGCCTCTTCTTGAACCATCTCTACTTTTGTCCATCTCTTTCACATTCATGTTTGCAACCCTTGAGACTCTCAGATACTCCCATCGATGTTTATGGTTGCACCAAATCTATGTTAATGATCTTAGTTTCGTCCACCACGAACTGAGTGAAATCCAGAATGCAACACGCATACACAAATTGACGGTGGACTGTTAAAAGTTCATTATTTTTACCAAGGAATCAACGAAAACCACATTCTTGCGCTATACCATGAAATCTATTTTTCGTTTGAGCGATCTTTATGAAATGTTCTAATACAAAGACATTTCTTCCCATAAGATCCAATTTTATTTTATTTTTGATATTTCTAACTTTACCATGTCACTTAAATAATTACCAACCTACTCGTTCAACTTACTACACTGGTCACATGAGTACTTTGTCCAAATCTCTTGCTTATGTCAAGTTTCGGAGTCTGGATGAAGATAAAGCCACCCATAAAGCCTAAATAAAAGATGCCTTTCAATGTTTCTTAATAAACAATTGATCGTATTTCACATGAGAAACCTCACAGACACTTCTAAGTCTCTCTTGACTTTGAAGGAAGATATCTTTGCCTGGGATCCACCTTTTTGTGTCTTAAAAGACACCACTAGACTTCCTTAGAGAATCTTGCCTTATTTTTATCTCTTTGTCACACTCTTGCACGAAGATCCTAGTGATTTTTCCAAAATCTAGTTCGTTGTTCTAACAGTTAGTCAAAGGTTCGCATGTTTATCAATAAAGTCTCACTACGAAAGACTATGGCTCGCTACAAATGCAATCTCATTGCCATAACAGCGAAAATGCAACGATTACACGGCAATTTTCTGTGGATAAGAATTCTAAAGGGCGTGTGAAAGTTTGAATGGAAATCTACTTTATCGGCGCATAACGTATACCTCTGACATGAATAGTTGTCAAAACGCGCTTTTCAAGGCGACGTTTCAGTTATCTAGGATTATCTCTCTCCAGATTTCTTTCTCCAATCAAATGGTATAAATAGTTTTTGACGTCTTGTCTCTCATTACCACTCACAAAGCTCTCTCAAGATTTCTAACGACTCAAAAACTTTGTACTGTTCATCATCTTCCTCAAGAGCTCAACAATGGCAGGTTCATCAGAAACTCCATCCTTTCAAGAATTCACAGTGCAATCGCAACTTCTTACTATCAAGCCACACCAAAACCTCATTATTGATCTCGATCCATGCAAGTATGACAGTCATTTGCTAATGATTATCGATTGCCTGAAGTACTCTCCCTTGATCACAGCCTTAACTAAGGCAGAGAGTGTTCCTATGTCGATGTTATCTAAGACCTATTCACTGGCGTGTTACATCAAGGAAGATCAGAGGATTACGTTCGAGATCCTTGATCACAAAATTTCAATCATCAAATCTCGATTCTGCTGAATCCTAGGGCTTCCTATCTCAGACGACTTGTTAACCCAGAATCAGTGTCTAATGCGGCCCTATTGGATATGTCTTATCAAATGGGCTACAAGGAAAACCTAACCGCTGTCTTAAAATTCAGGAAACCAAATTTACCAGCACAATGGAATGATCTTTTCACTCTCTTGTTCAAAGCTTTCTCTAAGTGGGTTATTGGGTCCATCTGTGCCAGTAAAATGTTTATGGAAATTATGTATGGGATCTACTATGGGTTGAATGTTGATTTAGGGGTTGTTCTTTGGGCTTAGGTGATTCAGAGCACTCATTCAACTACTCGTCACAGAGAAATTTCTTGTGTACACATCTGGTTAATAATTGTTCAAAGGGCCGTCACAAAGTTGAAGATTCTCGTTATGAAATATGTCCTTATGTCCAACATCTCCACTCTTCACATAACTGGAATAATTGTGGCCGATTCTTCCAAGTTCGCTTTCGTAGGCTCAATCTCTGAAGCTATGCTTCACGATGTGCCTCCTACAAGCAAAGTTCTCGAGGGCTATCAATCACTTCCTATCTCAGTTTCGTCCGATGAAAGGGGGTGGCAAACACGGCAAGAATGGGAGATAAAAGAAAGGTGATAATGAAGGTCCGTCTGCAACTGTGAACACTCCCAAGAAGCGAAAGGGAAAAGTTGTTACATCTGAAGCCGCTCCTAAAAAGCGAAAGTTTAAGAAGGCTGGTCGCAAAGGCAAATCACCTACTACATCAGAAAGTGAACATTCAGACTATGACTCTCAGTCAAACGTTCGTATCGAAAAAGTACCAATAGTTCACAGCGAGGAGGAGCCGTCGGTTCAACATGGAGAAGAACAGTCGGTTTGTAACGAAAAAGAACCATCGGTTCGTATTGAGATGGAAGAACCAGTTTGCAGTGCAACTGTTACTTCAAACCCTGAGGTAACTCTAACTTATACTGATTTCTTTTCATCTCCTCCTCCCTCAACCAACACCACCACAACCTCCACACCTATTACAATCGCACCATGTCCCACACCTATCTCTACACAACCACAGACTACCATTCCTTTGTATGTTCCAATCCTTACTGAATCCACACCCCCACCAACTATATTAGCTACACCTTCTATTTCCGTCAACGCATCTGATGCGGGGGCAGGGACATCAGGTTTCACCACCAATCATATCTCTCCACCAATTTCCCTTTTCGCACTGATGACCCAGATATGATTTATGGGGATGGTGAGGATGATTTCGAAGGTTATACTTTCAATCCCTTCACCATCAGAACTGAGGTTGATGATGACACTCCAGTGATGAAGGGGCAACTCCAAGCTATTCATGACAAGCTTGATTGTTTGCTTGAATCTTCTAAGACTTCTGATGACTACTCGCAAACCTCAGTCAAGTCCATCCTTGAAATTCTCAACAAGGAACACTCATCCAATCTTGAAAGGATGACCATTACAATGGATGGATCTACAAAAGTTTGCAACGAAATGACTGAAAAAGTCGGATAAACTAATTTCTTATGCTCAGGTGTTTATGGACAAATTTCAACAGTTCTTTGAGTCCAACACAGTTGCAACCACAGATTAATTTCTAGCTTGAGCGCTTCTCTCCATTCTGAAATGACCAAATTTCAATACACTCGCAATGGTCTTAAAGGTGACCTTGAGAAGTTCTAGTCTTCCATTTCTTCTCAACTCTCAAAGATTCAAGAAGATCTAGCGATGGAAAGCAAAGTCATGGATGCCCTCGCTGTGAAGACTGGGAAAGTGAGAACACTCTCTCTGAAGATCGAAAAGTCTGAGAAACAAGTCCAAGATCTGTTATCATAGAAGGCAGTCATGAAAAGTTCCATCTTTGATGTCACTGCCTTGCTCTTATTTGTTATTAAACGCAGGGACTTAATGATTCCCATTAATGTGCGAAAATATTTGGGAGAAAAGCTATGGCCTGCATTCGCTATTCTTCAATAGTTGGAAGGTGTTTCGGATTCCTCTGGCATTCCAAAACAAGGGGAGATAAACAAAATCCAACACCAAAGCCAACTGTTGCGAAGCCAAAACCAACTGTTGTTAAGCTTGTGCCAGTTGTTAAAAGCGAAAGTAGGCCAACGGGTAAAGAGAAAATTTTCTCAAATGATCCCATCATTGACAACGAAGAAGAAGAAGAAGAGCTTGATGAAGCTGAATTAAAAAGGCAAAAGGATGGCAAAGCTGAGATGGATAAAAACCAACAAATTATTCATGAAGCTGAAGCCACGGAGAACGCTGAAAAAGAAGCTCAGTTCGCACTTGAGAGCAAAAAGCTTTTGTTCCCTATGTGGACTCTGAAGCGTATTTAAAAACGAAGTTGTTAACATGACAAGCCAGTGTTGGTTAAAATTTGTTGTGTCTTTCGAACTTCAAAACACTCAGGACTCACAACTTGATCTTCCAATGACTCCGAAAGCTTTCAAGTTTTGCTCTTTAATCAAAGTTGCGAACGCCCCCTCTACTGACAATGGAGCTGATCAACTTCTGTTCACATTCTATCACAAATACAAGAAACCACAGTACGAAACCTATAGTGCGAGTAAGATCACGACACTAAAGGTTACTGCACCTATCGAGACTGGCAGAATCCCAAATGCCAAATTCAAAGTTGACAGAGGTTCTGCAAGACAAGTTCATGAATTCACTCTCGCAGACCTGTCGTGTATCAATCCTTATGACTGGAACATGCTCTACAATCTGCTTATTCGAGAAGAGCAAAAGTACGAACCTGTTGTCAGCCATCTTAAACTTATCATCATCTCATACATTCAAGAAGTGGGTACAATGGATGTTGAGATAGATGATGTCCTACGAAGGAAGCCTTTGGTTGTTCCCATATAAGCTCCTGAAGGATTTGAAAAGCTGAAACTTGGGAAAATTTACAAGGAAGGTTGTATATGGTGTTCTAGGCACGGAAATGAAATGACTCTGAGTATCACAAGGCATGCATCTTCCTTGAGGATAAACACATGTACACTACTTCTTTTCTCGAGCATGTTTTGAGTACGACCATTAAGTTCTGAGGCAACAGTGCTAGTGACAAGAAGTGTTTTTCGGATATGATTTATTGGTATATCCAAGTTCGCAAGGCACTGTTGAACGTAATCCCTAAAGTTTTTGAAGTGCAAAAGAGGATTCTGAATTGAAGGACTCTCGCCTCAATTGACGCAAATAGGAAGATTGTTTGGATTATAGTGTTGCGTCATTAGGCCTTTAGTTAAGCCTTTTATGTAAACGGTTGGGCTAATGCACCATATTTAATAGGGTTAGAGTATTTAAGATGTTGGCATGTATCGTATTTTTGTCAACTCTGATTATTACGTTGTAACCCTAATCATGTCTCTACAGTAGCAATTTTTCAAAGAGTTCTTCTGAGGTGTGACAGTTAAGCATTCAACAACTTTAAATCATTATTATGTTCTTGTTTAACTTGTCTTGAATCTAAACGATCTTTTAAGGATTGTTTAATCCTAACATTATTAAAATGCTGAAAATTGGCCCAAGTTTATTAAGAGGTCCATTTTTCGGCCCACTTTTTCTAAAGTGTTCAAAGATGGCCCAAGTTTATTAAAATATTCATTTTCGGCCCTTTTATTCTAAAACATTCAATAAAGGTCCAAGTTTATCAAAATGTTTCACAAATGGTCCATACTTACAAAAAATGCCCATTTTACCAAAATGGTCAAAAATGGCCCAAGTTTATTTTTATTGTAATAAACGGTTCCTTTTTAAGTTCTTCTTTAGTTCAATAGTGAATTCCTAACATATTTAACATATTTGACCAAACATAAGAAGTTACATAAGGTAACTTGTTCCAACAACTTCAAGACTTGGATAGATCTCAAATTCGTGGGATTTTAGTAAGATATCACAAAATTTCACACACCAAAACATGTAAAACATACACATGCAAAAAAATATACAAAGATTACACAAGACTTTGACTTGTATCCTCCCCCAAAATAAGGAAAAACTCGAAAACAAAGGGTATGAAGCTCACCTTGGGGCTTTTTCGGTTTTGAAGAGGAAAGTGGAGTAAGTTTTCAGCCTAGCTTGCTACCTTGAGATGATTTTCGAAGCGAAGATGGTTCTAAGAGGCAAAACACGAGAGTGATGAGAGTGAGTGAAGGATTTTTGACACAAACCTTGAATAAAGCAAAAGAGTTTGTCATAACTTACCAAGTTATGAGGTTTGAAGAGAATTTTTTTGAATCCACACACCACCCATGAATTCTTGCAGAGAAGAGTTAGAGGATTTTTCTTCAGAGAATAATGGAGCTTGAGAGAATATGGAAATGAGAGTGAGTTTTGAAATAAAGAGTGGAGAGAGATGGTGATGTTTTGGCCGAGATAAGGGAGATGAGAGGGAAGAGATGGAGATTTTTACAAGTTAGACAAGAGTTTCATGCATGGATGCATGAAATGTAATAACTTGGTTGTATGAGATACAAATGTGAGGTTTCACAATTTCAAACCATCTATTCTTTTCTTTTTTTAAAGAAAAACAATTTGGGCTAAATAGGAGAGGTAAGATGCGTTCATTTTTTCAAGGATGGCCAAACGCATTAAGCCCATTGACATTTTCGGTTAGCTCGAGTTTTTGGGCTAGGTTCAGGACCAAAGAAGGTTTCGTCCCAATAGTGGGTCCAAAAGAAATGGATTTGGCCCAAAGAGATTTAGTCAAAATGTTTTTGCACAACTATGGCCCAAATATGGGTTATCGGCCCATATAGAGGTCAACTAGGGCTTTTGGCCCATGAAAGGGCTCAATAAGAAAGTCTTGGTCCATTAAGAGGTTTGGACCGAGGAGAATTGGGTTAAGACCCAAAGTTGGATGGACTTAACTTATTAAGTTAGGTTTTGGGCTTACGCGAGGAGGTTTTGACTTGAATCACGACCTTTGGATGAATCTACATAGCTAACATTAAAATTAATTTATACTAGATGTGTTGTTACTTAGTTACACAAAGAAACTATTTGCACATGGATAGAAATTTCTAGCCCTAAAATGATAGTTGTGACATCTTCCCCCGGTTAGAGGGAATTTCGTCTCGAAATTCTTTCGAAAGCAGTCCTTAAGAGCTAGAGAAGTGATGATGGTACGTTTGCATGATTTGATTCTCGTGCTCGCATGTGAACTCGGACCACACTTGGCACCCCATCGAACCTTTACAATAGGCATGCGACTTTGTTTCGTACGTTTCGCTTCACTTCCCATCATTTTAACCCGTTCCTCGACGAACCGTCGACTTTCATTCACCCCAATCTCAACAATGGGACAATGAGGGTTTCGTCCGACAAGCATTTCTTCAGGCTCGATACGTGGATGACAGGGTGTACATTGATGAGTTTCAAGCGGTAGCTGGAGTTTTCAAGCTATTGTACCAATCTATAGCAAGGATTTTTAATGGCCTGGTGTATCTTAGGTTTAATCTCCTACACCTTTCCAATGTGTATTATCTCTTTCCAAGTGGGGAATTTTAGTAATGTGCGACTACTAATTTGTGATTCCAAGGGCTTCTATAGTTTACTTGCGTGGTCCTTTTTTAAGATTCTAGATGCATCTAGTCATGCTTGAGTTTGGGTGATCTCTTTGGTTGTCTCCCTAGTGTTTTTGAGGTCGGTGACAGTGGCGTCGGGCACTTTCCCTTTTTTTAGTAGCGTGTTAGTTACCTTAGCCTACATGGGGTGGTCTGCATTTATATCCTTTTTGGTGAGGTAAATGAATGGTTGCAGTTAATGGGAATTGATTACTTAACGTCCCCGAAAGTAGTGCCTCTAACCCTAAGGCGAACATTATTGCCACTAAGGTTAAGGTCGCGTGATGCGGTTGGTCTTAAAATTCTTAGGTTGTCTTGGAAGTTTCTTACTATGGGATTCTGACTAGTGGAATGTCGATCTTTTCTTGTTTTTGACGGTAAGTCGAGTAAGTCTTTGATTTGGGATAGGGGATATCGATCCTTGAGGATGGATTCGTTTGTTCCTAGTAGTCATTGGTCCTATGGATACTTTGCCTTTTATGAGTTAGATGGGTGCTCTCAGAGGTGCGAGTCTTGGTCTAATAATTCCTTCACTCGTTGGGTTGTTCCATCGATTGGATACTTTCCGTGTTTATGTTGGTGCTAAGTGGTATTGGTGGTCTGGCTATGGAAATAACTCCATGAATTGGGTTGATTTCCGAACCCAGCTTGGTACGTAGGTGATATTCCCAAAAGGACTTCAGGGACCTCTCAGGGAGGTTATGAATTTCTGAGGTTCCTTTGAGTACTTTTCGCTTCTTTTTTCCAATTTCTATTGTGGCTAGGAAGAGCGTGGTATTTCTTACATAGGTACTTAGGAGTCTAAATGTTAGAGATGATTTGAGTATTTGTCATTATAAGTTGTAGGGGTTCGTTAATCGATTTGTTAAAGCGAATGGTTTCTTTGTGGCACCTGAATTTTGTATGATAAGGATCAATATAGCCCATGTCAAATGACACCGTGGGGCTCCTTGTTGTAATAGACGTTGGATTGATGTGGAAGGAGTGGTTGTTTGAAATGATAGATTGTTCTATGTGTACGTTTTAATATCACCGGTCTCATTCTTGTTATCACTAATGCGAACGTTTTTGTACCACGCTTAGCGAGCATTAGTAGTATAGGTGTTCCAATTACTAGTGATGAACATTGATTGTATGGTCCCCACCAGGCCCCTCTATAATAGCTTGGTGTATACGATTCATGTGTAATTAAGAATGGGAAGGTCGTCGACTAAGGGACTCTGCCCTAAATCCATAACCAAACAAGGAACATGAGATAAGGCGGAGTCACACACTCTAAACCCTTAGAATCTAAATTATATATGACTCTAATGTATACACTAAGACATGATAGCTCACCTGTAAGGACCCTTAGTTTTTATATGAATGGTATGTTTTGTTCAGACAAGAGAGTAATTTATAGTTGTTGACTAGAGTCTTTAGATATCTCTATTGGGAAATGTACCGCGGCTTATAGATGATTCCGGGAGGATCTCTCATGTAGCGATGGTGAGCACTCTTCCCTCCCTGCAAGAGATCCTTGTTATTGGACAGTCCCTCTTGAGGTGTCCAGGTTCATCCCACTCGTAACAGGTCGGACCTATTCTGATGTTAGGAGTCTAGGATATCGGTCGTACCGATGCCCTGCAAACACGGGTAGTGTGCCCTTTCCTGTTACAGTTCTTGCAGTGTAACTTTCAGAAGGTTCCATAGTGATGGAAACTACACTTGCTACATTTTGGGCAAATCCCAGCATATGGGGACCTTGGCATTGAGGTAGCAGGGTCAATGGGGGTAGGGGCTGCTATAGCTTGCTGCCTTTTGGTTGGTTCTGGGGTTGAACTGCTCCCTCTCTTGTTACAAGACTTTCGCTTCTTGTTTTTGGATTTGTGGTTCGGGGTGGTCCTGCAGTAGACACTTAATGGTGCCTTGGGTCCTTGTTGTGGGTAGGAATGTCGACACTATTTCCCTTCCCATTTGTGTTGTTGAGTTATGCTATGACAGCTGTCACCGCGACTTGGAAAGTAGCGGAGTCTATTTGTAGGATCAATGTTTCGTAGATTGACTGATTGTTTCCATAGAAAGACATGATTCTGTTGCATGAGGAGAAACGAGCATGTGAGTAACCATGTTCAGTTCTAGTTGTACCCATCCATTTATATTCACATATAAATTTCACGTGTGGTTGTACAATTCTCAATGTTTCGACCTACATCCCGATGATGTATTTATGGTAAAGAGTAAAAATAGACATTGCACGAATGTTGAGTTTATCATAGTAGAATATTGCTAACAATACAATTTAGTGAATTTGGATTACATAGGTTTTTGGGAGGGTGCACCTCTCTTGATTCTACTACTACTAGTTAACGAAATACATAGTAAACCTAGGACATAGTCCGAGTAGTGTAATAACGCTCATATGTCGAAATAACTCACAGGGAGCTCGGCCAAATCAATCATCTCATGAGTGGTCTCATCTACCCTCTGCTCTGCTTGAACTGGCCTAGCTTCGGTTGCAAAGAGTTGCTACTTTAGAGTGGCCACTTCCTCCTCTAAGGAGCGTAGACGGTCGGTACGGCTCTCCTACGCTGTGTGCTAGTTTGGTATTACCCCCGATGGATAAGGCTCGTTAGACATCTCCCTACCGCCTTCATCATTGTTTAACTCCTCATCGGAATCATCTCCCTCGTAGTCCATCTCCAGGTACTCCACATGACCCACCTATAGGTTTTCCTCATAAGCCTCTCCTGGTTCTTCCTCGACAGGGTAGTAGGGGTCTTCGTGGTAAACTTTAGCCATGTTGCCTGCAAGAGAAGAGAGAGATGCGAGACATGTAGAAGATCTAAGGGCAGGGGTTATATAGTATCCGAAAATACTCCCCTAGTATCTTTAAACTTTATGTTCAATTCTAATGCTCCTTTACATGTATAGTTGGTAAGTTTTAGACTCGTTGCTACACCACTATCACTCCCAAACACATGTTGGTTGTATCTCGAATAAATACAGTTGATCAGGCTCTATTTATTCCATATATGATTACATAACTGTCCAGGTTTGACTATAGTGTTCAACATCTAAATACTCTTGTTTTTTTCTTATTATGATACGGTTCTAGCAGGTATGCATACTTTTAATAAATACTTATATCTTTAAAGTATACTTTTAGTCAGATTTGTTTTAGTCCCATTGTATTTATAGGTTCATATCTTGTATGGTTAAACATGCTAGTTCACTATAAACAATGCTCTGATACCAATCTGTCACACCCCCGAACCGGGACGGCGGAAACGTCTGGGGGCGGATGACTTCATTGTGTTGTATCATAATAATTGAATATGAATGAAACATAGAACCATCATCATACATTACGATATCAACATACATAGTTTACATCATTGGGTTTGTTTATGCATTACATCCAAATGCATTATGTAAGATAAATCAGCAAAACACATCAAATATCCAAAAGTCCATAGCTACCAAACTGCTTAGTGTGTTCCTGAGAATACAAGTCGTATTGAAAACGTTAACATAGAATGTTGGTGAGTTCATAAGTATGTTTGTATGAAAACTTTGTAATAGTTTGTAAACCTCCATAAAATCTAATATTTTCTTGTAAAAATAGTCTGTCAATCTCGTTTCAAATCATGTATAATTGCATGTGTATTCTTTGTTTATCTTGTTTGAAAATGTATAGAAAGTGATTCCCAGAAAATCCTGTATTTTATGTTTTATGAAGAATTGTGACCTGAAACCCTAAGACCAGAGTGATGTGGCTAGTTACAAAATAGTCGACACAATGTTTGTACTTTGTAAAAATGAGTGGTGTGTATATTCAACGTAAATCTTATAATAGAATTGTTATTCTCTATGTGATTCGTTATAATCATACTAATATCACGGAGTGCCTGTCTTGACATTCTTCAGGCGTCGGTTTCTAAGAAGATATTTGTCACCCTAGACTAGCCTGTCTAGCTGTAGCGAGCAGCTCAGGTGTGGGGTGTCAACCCCGTATATATCTATACACAAACTCCTGTTCTCCCTCCAGGAGACTCTGGTTATAACTACAGGGCTTACTGTGTACACTAATATAGGTACAGTGAAGGTATGTCTCACAAGATCCTTAACAAAATTTACGCATACATTGAGTTTCATTATTTAATGTTATAAATAATGTTACTAAGGTGTATGTTGACTGCAAGCCAAAGGTGATAAAATATAATTGTTTTTACCGAAAATGTCAAAATATCACATTGTTACTATTATTGTCACTATAGGCCCAATTAAATGGAATTGTCACATAAGGCCCAATTTAAAATAGAATTGTCACATAAGGCCCAAATTTTATTTAAAATGTTCACAAATAGCCCAATATTATCCAAAGGATTAATAATGGTCCATTATTATCAAGAATATCGAAAATGGCCCATTTTTACTAGAGTTGACAAAAATAGCCCGTATTCACAAAAGTATTCAAAAATGGCCCAATATTACCCAAAATGTCAATAATAACCCATTAATATCCAAAATGACGAAAAATGGTCCAGTTTTACTAAAGATGTCAAAAATGACCAATTTTCACAAAAATGTTCATTTAAGGCCCATTTTTACTAAAATGCTCAAAATTGGCCCAAGTTTATTAAGAGGCCCATTTTCCGGCCCATTTTTGCTAAGGTGTTCAAAGATGGCCCAATTTTATTAAAATGTTCATTTTCGGACCTTTTATTCTAAAATATTAAATAAAGGTCCAAGTTTATCAAAATGGTCCATAGTTACTAAAAAGGCCTATTTTCGGCCCATTTTACCAAAATGGTCAAAAATGGCCCAAGTTTATTTTTATTGTCAAAAATGGTTCCTTTTTAAGTTCTTCTTTAGTTTAATAGTGAATTCCTAACATATTTAACATATTTAACCAAACATAAGAAGTTATATACGATAACTTGTTCCAACAACTTCAAGACTTGGATAGATCTCGAATATGTGGGATTTTAGCAAGATATCACAACATTTCACACACCAAAACATGTAAAACATACACATGCAAACAAATATACAACGATTACACAAGACTTTGACTTGTATGCTCCCCCAAAATAAGGAAAAACTTGAAAACAATAGGTATGAAGCTTACCTTGGGGCTTTTCGGTTTTTAAGAGGAAAGTGGAGTAAGTTTTCAGCCTAGCTTGCTACCTTGAGATGATTTTCGAAGCTACGATGGTTCAAGGAGGCAAAACATGAGAATGATGAGAGTGAGTGTAGGATTTTTGACACAAACCTTGAATAAAGCAAAAGAGTTTGTCATAACTTACCAACTAATGAGGTCTGAAGAGTATTTTTTGAATCCACACACCACCCAAGAATTCTTGGAGAGAAGAGTTAGAGGATTTCTCTTGAGAGAATAATGGGGCTTGAGAGAATATGGAAATAAGAGTGAGTTTTGAATTAAAAAGTAGAGAGAGATGGTGGTGTCTTGGCCAAGATAAGGGAGGGGAGAGGGAAGATATGGGGATTTTTACATGTTGGACAAGAGTTTCATGCACGGATGCATGAAATGTAATAACTTGGTTGTATGAGATACAAATGTGAGGTTTCACAATTTCAAACCACCTATTCTTTCCTTTTTCCTTTTTTTTAAAGAAAAACAATTTGGGTTAAATAGGAGAAGGAATATGGGTTCATTTTTTCAAGGATGGCCGAACGCATTAAGCCCATTGATGTTTTCAGTTAGCTCGAGTTTTTTTGGCTAGGTTTGGGTCCAAAGAAGGTTTTGTCCCAATAGTGGGTCCAAAAGAAATGGATTTGACCCAAAGAGATTTAGTGGAAAAGTTTTCGGCCCAACTATGGCCCAAATATGGGTTCTCGGCCCATATAGAGGTCAACAAGGGCTTTTGGCCCATGAAAGGGCTCAATAAGAAAGTCTTTGTCCATTAAGAGGTTTGGACCGAGATGACTTGGGTTAAGGCCCAAAGTTGGATGAACTTAACTTATTAGGTTAGGTTTTAGGCTTACACAAGGAGGTTTCGACTTGAATCATGACCTTTGGATGAATCTACTTAGCTAACATTGAAATTAATTTATAACACACGAAGTGTCACTTAGTTACACAAAGAAACTATTTGCACATGGACAGAAATTTCTAGCCCTAAAATGCTAGTTGTGACAAGTAGTCCCTACTTGGCCCCTTACCAAGGCGAGTTATAGAATCCGAGTACTCCCCGAACAGCTCGTTACTGAAGCGAGCAGTATTGTGAAGCTCAGCTTGGTGATATATATATATATATATATATATATATATATATATATATATATATATATATATATATATACATCTTAAGTTTTCAGCAATTATTCACGAAGTGACACCATTTTGTGTTTTTCAGTTTGTGTGTATTCGCATGTATCTAATTTCTTATATATTTCAATCAACTTATCATTTTACATTATGATTTTGACATATATAATTTCCTAAAAATATTTCTAGATGAATTCCCGAATCTGAGTACTCCCCGGGTACTCTCGAGTACTCCCTACTCGGCTGTCGGCCGAACAGGTGCTGATTAGCGAGTTCTACAACCTTGATTCTAGTACACAATAAAAGTTGGAAAGACATGAACCTAGCTATATATATATATATATATATATATATATATATATATATATATATATATATATATATATATATTGTTGTAAATAATTGGTGGTGTTGTAAATAATTTGTGGGTGACATAATAATTGGTGCATGGTAAATTTGTCAATATTTCTAACTAGTTACAATTATATGTTAGTAAAATTTGTAGTATAAATACCCCTCCATTGTAATGTATGAGACATACCTAAAGTTATAGGAGATATAATTATCATATTCTCTCTAAATATTCTTTCTTCTCAATTAAAGTTCTTTTCAAAGTTTACTAGTTTGGTTTGGTTTAAAGTTACATTAATTAGGCATAATTTATAACACCTTATCAACACGGAAGCTCTAATCAAGGTTATTAAACAAGTGGAAATCACATCTATATTAATCAAGGTATGTATTACTAAGTAAAAACACTATTAATTATAAAAACCTCCATTATATTAAAATAATAATAATAATAATGAGTTAATAAAACTTATACATTATGGACTACTAACAATTTTTATTTCTTATACTAACATTTCTTTATATATATTCTAATTTTTATGCATACTAACATTTATATTATGAAACTAACTTTTATTTATGCATACTAAAATTTATATTATGCTACTAACTTTTATTTATGCATACTAACATTTAAATTATATTTATTTATACATTTCAATGGTTATTTATATTTTAGATACTCTTCATAATTTTATTCAAACATTTACTAATATTTATTTATGTTTCTAAGTTGTAAAATTATACCAAGTAAAGTTATGTATTAGTTATAAGTCTTATTAAATGATTTATAAAATACCTATACATATATACACAACGTGTATATATATATATATATATATATATATATATATATATATATATATATATATATATATATATATGCAACGGTTATAAACAATAAAAACAACAGCTATATTTTTTTTACTATAAATAACCATCTTTACCCTGCTTATTTTACCCACAACAAATGTTTCTCTCTTCTATCAAACAATTTAATTTCATGGAATCAAGCTTCAAGATGATTCATCCTTTTGTGATAGTCATGTCTATAATAATGATGTTACTTTTCATCCAAATCCTTATCATCGAAGATAATATGGAATTTCATCTACTTTTAGGCTTATATGCAATGTTAGCTTTACCGCTTCTTTTTTGTGTAATATTTATTGAAATAAATGGATTTTAATTTTAATTTTATTTTTGAATTCATAGTTATAATATGTCCAAATTACAAAGATCGAGTTTGCAGCACTTGAAGTTAGTGGGAAAAACTATGTGTCATGGATGATAGATATAAAAATGCATCTTGAGTTCATGGGAATCTCAAATGCTATATGTGAATTTAATAATTTCTTGGCACAAGACAAAGCTAAAGCACAAGTTTTCCTTCGTAAGCATTTGATGAAATGTTGAGATTTGAATAACTTGATGTTACCGATCCAAGTATTCTCTAGAATCTTTTGAAAGAAAGATTTGATCATCAAAAGGAAGTTATACTTCCAAATGCTAGAGATGAATGGAGAACACTGAGGTTTCAAGACTTCAAAAAAGTAAATGAATACAACTCAGTTGTGTTCAGAATCTGTTCACAACTCAAGTTTTGTGGACAAGAAGTTATTGATGAAAGATATGCTGCAGAAAACGTACACCACATTTCATGCAACAAACATTACCTTGATGCAACAATATTGTATGAAAAGGTTCACAAGATATTCTGAATGGAATGCATGTCTGTTGGTTGCAGAACAAAAAAATGAACTCTTGATGAAAAACCATGAATCTCGTCCAACGGAATCAGTGGCACTTCCTGAAGCAAATGCTACAAATACTGATGGTCATCGAAACAAAACACGTGGACGAGGGTGTTGTCATGGTCGAGGACAAGGCCTTAACTATTTTAATCAAAACCAACAGAACCATAATTCTGTTCATGGACAAGGTAATAATTGTGGTCGTGGCCAGAAAAGGAATAATTACCAATCTTCACAAAGAAAACAATGTCCATACACAAGATAAGGCCAAAGTGGCAAGGCATGACACTGGGACATCAAAAAATATATGATGGTTCATATTATAGATGCGGTAGCACAGGCCATTGGTCAATGACCTGTTGCACACCTGCTCATCTTTGTTAACTTTATCGAGAGTCCATTAAAGGAAAAGGAAAACAAGCAAACCTCATTGATAATGTTGAATTCACTCCGCTAACTTATGTTGATTTCTGCAATGACATGGAAGAGATAAACTAAAAAAAATTTATTATTGTTCTATTAAACTTGTTTTTCCTTCATTTGGTTTTCATGTAATGTCTTTCCTACAATAAATGAACTTTCTTTATAATAATTATTATGATTACGTTTATTTGCTTATTATTTCTTTCATATGTGAAGTTTAATATGAGTCCAACTGGAGCACAACACCAAGGAAAGGTTGGATATCTTTGCATAGTAGATGGTGGTAGTACACATACTATTTTGAAACCAAAGAAATATTTTTCAAAACTAGTACCAACAAAAACAATCATATGTACAATATTAGGTCTTGTAGACTTGATAGAGGGAACTAGGAAAACCCATTTTATATTACCAAATCGTACAAGCTTTTGTATAGAAAATGTCTTATTTTCTCCAAAGTCTAATAGAAACTTACTAACTTTCAATGACATATATGTCAAAGGATATGACACAAAAACTATGACCATTGAAAATACGAAATATATGTATATTATAGACAAAAATCATGTGCTTGAAAAACTACCAAAACTTGATTTTGGTGTGCATTATATATATATATATATATATATATATATATATATATACATATATATATATATATATATATATATATATATATATATATATATATATATATATATATATATATATATATATATATATATATATATGGTAATCAAATGAAAAGATTGTGATCTTGGGACATTCAGTTTATGGCATGATAGGTTGGGCCACCCAGTATTAAAAATGATGCGAAGGATAATTGAGAATACGCATGGCCATCCATTGAAGGACCAAAAGTTCCCTCAATCAAACAGCATAAAATCATGTAGATCTTGTTCCCTTGGAAAGTTAATTATAAAAAAATTCTCCAATGAAAGTTAAAAGGGAGTCACCTAGATTTCTAGAAAGAATTCAAGGTGATATATGTGGAACGATTCACCCACCATCTGGACCATTTAGATACTTTATGATCTTAATAGATGCATCAAGCAAATGGTCTCATTTGTGCCTATTATCAACTCTTAATATGACATTTGCAAAGTTTCTTGACCAAATTATTAAATTAAGGGCACATTTCCCTGATTATACTATCAAAAGAGTGAGACTTGATAATGCTGGTGAAATTACTTCACAAGCATTTAGTGACTATTGTTTGTCTGTAGGAACTATTGTTGAACATCCAGTTGGTCATGTACACACACAAAATGGTTTAGCTGAATCATTGATTAAATGTCTCCAACTAATAGTCAGACCATTAAAAATGAGGACCAAACTTCCTGTTTCTGTTTGGGGCCATGCAATCTTACATGATGGCTCATTGATACGCATGAGACCAAATTCATTTCATGTATATTCTCCTCTACAACTTGCTTTTGGTCAAGAGCCAATTATATCCCATTTGAGAATTTTTGGGTGTGCAGTATATGTCCCTATTGCATCACCTCAATGGACAAAAATGGGTCCTCAAAGAAAGTTGGGAATATATGTTGGTTATGAGTCAATCTCTATTATAAGATATCTTGAACCATTAATAGGTGATGTTTTTACAGCATGCCTAGAAGATTTTGAAATTGATGAGCCATATTTCCCATCATTAGGGAAGAAAATAATATTCAGGAAAAGGATGTGTCACGACATGAGCCTTATTATCATATGTTGACCCTCGCACAAAGAAATGTGACATGGAAGTTCAAAAGATAATGCATTTCCAAGAAATGGAAAATCAATTACCTGATGAATTTACTGACACAAAAAGGCTTACTAAATCGTATATACCAGCTGTCAATGTTCCAACTCGAATTCAAATTCCACATGGACAATCTGATGATAATGTCACTCAAGAGTCTAAAACATGCCTGAAGCGTGGAAGGCCATTTGGTTCTAAGGATAAGAACCCACGAAAAAGAAGAGGAGCAGAAAATGCACTAGATCATGAGGAAAGTGTTCCTGCAGAAACACGAATTATTCAAATTCCCCCCATGAAAGGAGGATGATGCATAAAATTATGGTCAAACAAATAGAATATGTGATCAAAATGAAACTGACAATATAGGTGAAATATTTTCTTATTCAGTTGCATGTGATATTATGAATGATGATCCTAAGCCATAATCTGTCATTGAATGTCAAAGAAGAAATGATTCGGCTAAATGGAAGGAAGCTGTGCAAGTTGAATTAAGTTCTCTTAAGAAGAGAAAGGTTTTTGGGACCATTATCCTCACACCTGAATTTGTGAAATCATTAGGATATAGATGGATCTTCGTACGAAAAAGAAATGAGAAAGAAGAAATTGTAAGATACAACGCCATGCTTGTTGCTCAAGGTTTCTCTCAAAGACCTGGATTTGATTATGAAGAAATTTATTCACTGGTAATGGAGGCAACCACTTTTATATATTTAATCAGCTAGGAAGTATCTAAAAATTTAGAGATGCATCTTATGGATGTTGTTACAACTTACTTGTATGGACACTTGATAGTGATATCTATATGAAAATCCCTTAAGGATTTAAAATTCCGGAAGCATTAAGTGCAAACCCCAAAGAAATGTATTCTATAAAATTATAAAGATCTTTGTATGGGTTAAAGCAATCTGGGTGCATGTGGTACAATCGTTTAAGAGATTATTTGACAAGTGAAGGTTATAAAAATAACACTATTTTTTCATGCATATTTATTAAGAAATCAACATCCGGATATGTCATAATTGCTGTCTATGTTGATGATCTAAACATTATTGGAACAAATAAAGAAATAATTGAAGTGATTGTACTTTTGAAGAAATAATTTGAAATGAAAGACCTTCGAACAACCAAATATTGTCTTGATTTACATACTGATCATATGCCTAACGGAATACTTGTGCATCAATCAAATTACACAGAAAGAGTATTGAGACATTTCAATATGGACAATGCCAATCCTTTAAGCACTCCAATGGTTGTTTGATAATTAAATATTGACAAGGATCCATTTCGACCATGCGAAGAAAATGAAGAAATCCTTGGTCCAGAAGTACCATACCTTAATGCAATTGGAGCTCTTATGTATTTTACCAATTGTACTAGACCTGACATTTCTTTCGCTGTAAACTTGCTAGCAAGATTTAGTTCAGCCCCAACAAAAAGACATTGGAATGAAATCAAACATATTTTTGATATCTTCAAGGAACGAGTGATTTAGGGTTATTTTATCCTAATAATTCAAAACAAGGCTTGATTAGTTATGCAAATGCAGGTTATTTGTCTGGTCCTCATAAAGCTAGATCACAAACTGGTTACGTATGCATGAATAGAGGTACTGCAATTTCCTGGCATTCTCAAAAGAAAACATTTGTTGCCACATCCTCAAATCATGCTGAAGTAATTGCACTAAATGAAGCTAGTAGAGAATGTACATGGTTATGATCGATAACACAACTAGTTTTAACTTCATGTCGACTTCAAAAGGATATAGGCCCAACTTTAATTTATGAAGATAACTCATCATGTGTCACTTAAATGAAAGAAGGATATATCTAGAGCAACAGGACAAAACATATACCTCTTAATTTTTTTTAGTACACTCCAGAGCTTATAAAGAACCATCAAGTTGAAATCAAATATGTTCAATCCAGTAACAATACAACGTACCTTTTTACGAAGGCACTCCCTACGGCAATCTTCAAGAAACATGTCCATGACATCAGAATGCGACATGTGCATAGAATATAATGTGACAGATGTCTAAATCAGGGGAGTCAACTATACACTGCACTCTTTTTCCCTTCGTTAAAGTTTTTTCCCACTGGGTTTTCTTTAAGAAGGTTTTTAATGAGGCGGTACATCAAAGTTGAACGCTAAAATGATGTCATCCAAGGGGGAGTGGTGTAAATAATTGGTGGTGTGTAAATAATTGGTGGATAACATAGTAATTGGTACATGGTAAATTTGTCAACATTTCTAACTAGTTACAATTATATGTTAGTAAAATTTGTAGTATAAATACCCCTCATTGTAAAGGATGAGACACACCTAAAGTTATAAGAGATATAACTTTCATGTTCTCTCTAAATATTCTTTCTTCTCAATTAAAGTTCTTATCAAAGTTTACTAGTTTGGTTTTGCTTAAAGTCACATTAATTACGCTCAGTGCAATTCATTAAGAGCATTAGGTCAAAATTAATTTATTAAGGGCATGATCGTAATCTTACCGATCTCATTTAATATTTATTTTTTTCTGTTATTGGACAAAATTTACATAATAAATCAAATTTTGGATTTTTGTTTTTTAAAATAATTTTTATTTTTTTTAAAAAAATGGAGAATTTTAAATTTTTTTATAAAACATGAACTTTTATTAAAAAAAATTGAAAAAAGGTAATTTTTTAAAAAAACTTTCAACTTTTTCAAAAAAAAACTGCATTTTTTTTTCAAAATAGTTGCAAATTTTTTCAAAAAAACTACATTTAAAAAAACTGCATTTAAAAAAAATGCAATTTTTTATAAAAAAAACTACAATTTAAAAAAAACCGTATTATTTTAAAAAATGCAAGTTTTTCAAAAAAAAAAAACTCCAATTTAAAAAAAAAAATCCTAGAATATTTCAAAAAAAAAAATCCTAATTTTTTTAACAAAAAAAAAATCAACGTTTTAGGTGCATATATGCATATTTTTTCAAATGCGTATATGCATATATCTTATACTATAATATTTGTTAGTGAATCATAAAAAAAAATCTTATATTTATTAATCAATCTATAAACATAATAGTACAAGTATTATATTCGATACAAAATAAATTTAAAAAAAAAAGCTACAAAGATTCACAGTGTTATCATTTCTTCTTATCAAGATTTTCATATTTTCTTCAATTTATCACTTTTTACAACTTCCAAATTTTCCACAAATTCTTTCAGATCTACAAGAAAATAAAAAAAGAAAATGATTAATGCAAGAACAATCACAAAAATGCATATTTATACATGATGTAAGATTCACATGCGCTTATATAATGTGATATTCACATGTGATTGTATCTTTTAAGATTCAAATGTGAAATTCACAAGAAAATAAAAACGAAGAACACTTACACAAAATGCATGTGTGCATATAGACGTAATTCATATGTGACTCACTCGTGACTTACATATGCATTACATGTGATTCATATGTGAATTACATGTGAATTATATGTGAATTACATGCGATTTATATGTGAATCTCATGTGATTTATATATGAATCACATTTAATTCATATGTGAATTACATGTAATTCATATATGAATTAATGTGATGCATATGTGAATTACATGTAATTCATATTTCATATGTGATTCACTTGTGAATCACATGTGATTTATATGTGAATCACATGTAATTCGAATGTGATTCACTTGTGAATTACATATGATTCATATGTAAATTACATGTTAATTACCTGTAAATCACATATGAATTTACTTGTGATTTACATGTGAATTAGTTGTGAATCACATGTAATTCATATGTGAATCACTTGTGATTTACTTGTCAATTAAAGGTGATTCATATGTGAATTGCATGTGATTTACATAATTCAAATGTGATTCACTTGTGATTTACATGTAAATTACATATGATTCATATGTGATTCACTTGCTATTTACATGTGAATCCCATTTAATTCATATGTGATTTACATGTGATTCATATGTGACTTACATATGATTTACATGTGAATCACATGTAATTCATATGTGATTTACATGTGAATTACATGTAATTCATATGTGATTCACTTGTGATTGACATGTGAATTACATATGATTCATATGTGATTCGTTTGTGATTTACATGTTAATCACATGTAATTCATATGTGAATTACATGTAATTAATATATGAATTCAATTCGTCACCCATACATACCCTTTCTATAAGCCTTTGGCCTAAATCAAACATCAATTGAGCTCTTTTCCTCCTCTCTACTTGTTCTTTAGCAACCTATCAAGATAACAAGAAATTATCTGTTATTGGAACACAATAACCAATATATTAAGACACAAACCAACTTATTTGAAAATCGTTGGAAACAATTCAACTTTCTAACTTGGCTACAAAATTTTCAATGTTTTAGACAAGAATTAAATCCAAATATAAGTAGAATGTGCAAAGATCCATTTGGATCACCAAGGACTTTTTCTTTAATATTGTTGGTAATCCTATATATAGTAAAAGTAATCAATAAAGCTCTATTATTGTGTTGAAAAGTTTAGGCAAGTAAAAATAACTAGGTTTTGATTTCTAAGAATGATAGAAGTTGAATTTTTGCTCAAAAGGCAATTATAAACTTGTTAGATCGTCTCTAACACCCGTCTAAACCACATAAACACTAATTTTATAACTATGAACTTCTATTTCATGGTTTGGGAAATTTTTACACAAAGTTCTATTTGTTTTAAATAGAAAAGTCTCAATTATTTAATATTTTGTCCAAAAGTAACGAGAAAGTCTATTTCTTTATTTTAACAGGAAATGAAAGATAATGTGATTTTTCTAAAATAATAAGTCTTTTTTGTTGGAAAAAAAATTGGCTTTATAAAAAATTACTCAAAAATGGAGTAAATAGTGTTTCATCTCCAAAAACTTTTGACTCGACGTACTCTATATACTTTGTATTTAGGCATTTCCCCAATTTTGTCCAAAAACTTTTGACTCGACATACTCTATATTTAGGCATTTCCCCAATTTAAACCATCTCCAACCCATTTTCATTTTGCCCCATAAATGTAGTAAAAAATAGAGTAAATAGTGTTTCATCTCCAACTCTACTTCATTTTTTACCCTAAAAAGTATATTATTAGAATATTCGATTTTTATAACTAATATATGTTGTCAAATATACCCCTCTACTAATTAAACTTTATATTTATGATTAATTAATATAAATTAGTATATAACATGATATTATAAATATTAAATATTCCATTTAAATTATAATTAGTAGATAAAATAAACTAGAAATATATAAAATAAAAATAAAAAAGACTAAAATTGGCAACCAAACTTCACATCTATTTTTAGAGATATGAATAGTATTCCCCCATATATATGGGGGAATAGTATTCATATTTTCAAAAATGAAGGTGAAAATGAGGTATGATTGGAGAAGAATGGGGGAAGAAATGGAAGAAGAAATGGAGTTTACGGGTGGGTTGGAGATGCCCTTAGTTGAACTATATGATTTCATTATTTTTTTCCCCTATACAAATTACATGTTTTACTAATTTATGTCTCTTGCTATTAGTATTTGCACCCGTCGTTTGCCTCGGGTAAACGGTTTATATATATATATATATATATATATATATATATATATATATATATATATATATATATATATATATATATATATATATATATATATATATATATATATATATATATATATATAATTTCTTTTTATTTAATAATCAAATTTGTAACCAGTCCTACTTAAAAGGGATAGTAACATGGTGACATCACCGATACGGCTGTTTAGCAACTGTACTTTGCCTAAACTTTACATTTCTTTCTGACTTGGGCCCCCAAAATCTTACTTTTTTATAAAGTGAATCCAATCTCTTTGATTCTTTATTATTGCTATTCCATCTTTATAAGTTTCTCAAAATAAAGGACAAAGTTGTAATTTTACCGAATTCTTTATGGTCTCATTAAATGAGGGTTTGATTATGTTTGATATCATTTTTTTTTATAATAGGCGATGAGAGTATTTATTAATTACAATATTAGGTGTGAAACTCGTATATTATATAGGTTGATTTTAAAAAAAAAAATTAAACATTAACAAAAAATATTTTTTAATGTATAACTTTAAAATAAGAGAAGAATAAATGTATTTATTGTAATTTAATATCATATATATATATATATATATATATATATATATATATATATATATGATATTTAATACTTTACATATATAAGTATATGACTTTAATATAAAAATTGAAACAAACCAAAAATTGACAAGTGGATAATATTTATTTTAAAATTACTATAAAATGACAAGTGTCAAAACTCACAAGAGACTGACACGTGGCAAAAAAAAACCTTCATTTATTAAGGAAGATTTTGTTTAATTATATTTTAGCAACATGTCATCTTAAAGTTCCTACCAAATGATTTTGTATAAACCATCTTATGGTATACGATGTTTGCTCGGATCATGTGGATTTAACGGTGCTCTTGATATCCATGGATGGAATCAAAAGGCGACTGCTTTCATCGTTACCACATATTTTTCTTGCCAAATGCATGGTGGAATCAATAACTTAGGGCCTAGGTTCAAGTATAAGTATTATATTGTTTATTCTCAAAACATTATGATTTATTTTCAGTATGTTACTTGTGAGATGCTAGTGCACTTGCGTATTTTTTTCTTTGGATGCTTAGAGCACTTAATTTGTATGAGCATTGTTAGCACACTGTGACTAACGGTACCGAGTGACCACATTGACAATTTATTTTTTTGATAAATATGGAAAATGTGTTAATTTTTCCAAAAAAAATGGACTCCCAGTCTAAAAATTTCAAAACTTTTTAAAGTTGTGAATTTCGAACTCTTTATGTACTCGTCCCTAATATATATAAGACGTGAAGTTGGTTGTTGAGCCATTTTCTCGAAACTCATTTTCGAACGCTCTATAAATCCGACTTCAACTTTTTTAAAAGGTGAAATAACTTGTACATCTTCTACTATTTCTTTGTATCTTTAGATGTACAAAGCTTCGAGGATTATTCTTGAAAACTAGATTTTCTAAAAGATACACATGTTTGAAATTCATCATATGAGTCTTGAACATGTCCTTCAAATTCGATAACATGGTTTAGCATTTATTATGTGGATATTCATTATATCACCGTCTCTAGTGTATAATTAGATATAGAATCCATTTAGATGAGTCATTTCATAACTGCCAAAAGTTTCGAACAAGTTTGAAACTTATAAACATGTTTGAAACACATGTTGTTCGAAACTTAGGTAATTTTATGTTTTATTGAATTTAAGTTTTAACATAGTAGGATATACTAATTTTTGTCATATTTGTCACGTCGACATTGTGTTTCATGCACAAAATGATGAGCATGTTAAAAAGTCGTTTAGATTTCCAAACATGTGAAACTTGTAATTTAATTCTTATTAATTTTGTGGTCTTGTTGTAACATCATGTCCACTGTAGAACGAACTTAACCTTTAAGTGCAATATCTTTCCCTCAAAAAGAAATAAGAGATAACTTGACTCTGTTACAACAAAACTTAAGGGATTCGACTTACCTATTAGGATTTGAGACCATTTCTTGTTTATCACGTTCTCTATCATGAGCTCCGACCTAATTCACCATTAGGCCACCATAAACTCTTATATAGCGTTCAATCCAATAAACTCACAAATGGGACCATTGACTGTAGTTAAATTACCGTATTAAGATTTTTGCACAACTACATGGAGAAGATAATACTAGCCAGTCAATCAAAACAAGGGCATTCAAAAATATAAAGTTGAACTACGATATGACATTTAGGAACGATAAAGACTTTTTAAAGTTCGACTCTTTTCACGCCTTATTGAATGATGATGTGAGACATTTCATTCTATTATGAAAAACGATAACAACGAGATCTGAAAACCCAAGGGAGGTGATGGAATTCATTTGTAGATCCAAAACGACTGGCAATGATGGTGTTCATTGGTGGTATTGACCGAAATATGAAAATAAGAAGAATGGGGCGTTGGGGTATTAAGTCTTTGTTGGAAATACGTGTCTAATGTCATAAGTAAATTGGTATAACTTTGGGAGTACTAACAAAGTTCTTTTGAGTTGCCATCATGAGTTGAAATATCTAGAAAAAATGTAAAAGTGTGAGATAAATAGTGTTTTTTTTGTGAAATAGGTGAGATAAATAGTTTGTTAATTTATAATAGTTTGATAAATTAATTAGAAATTAGAAACTAATTCAAAAATAATTTTGAATTAATTAGTAATTGATTAAAGGTGTAGTGCCTGAATGTTAATTATTTAAAAGTTTAGCAAAAAGGAACATTCTAGAAGTCCTCATGGGGTGGTCGGTTTTGGGAGCTCGTGGAGCCTTCTAGAATCAATCCAGATAAAAAATAAGGTAAAGATTTGAATCAGGATTAAATCTAATTATTTAATTGATTCAAGTAAGCTTTATCTACAAGTTACATTAGCTATAAAAAGACCCTTTGGCTATGATTAATTTCATTCCTAATCTTCCCTACACTTAGATAATCCGATTTTCTCAAGTGGTTTCTCCTCTCTCCTTAATTTTTTTAGGGGTTTAGACTTTTGGGTGTGGGTCACTAGACGCATTCTAGTTTGGGTGCTAATCCTTCCAAGTTATTGCAAGGAAATCAAGATCTTCAAAGAAATCACAAGTGTATGCAATTATACTTGAGATGTTAGTAATTATATCCCTCTTGTTAGTTTAATTTCAGAATTTTTAAAGTAGGTTGTCATAATAGTAAAACCTAGATATTGGGTGCATGTACACTTAGGATTATATTTGAATGCTTTCGTTGCCTATATCTAGTGTAAAGATGCATAGAAAAACCCAAAAGTGATATCGGAGCCATTATGTTTTAGTTATGAGAACTACTTGAAAAACTGAGAATAATCAGAGGTAACCTGCTAGTCGCAGGGCAAGGAGTGCCCAGATTTGGACGAGGCATACTTTCTGCTAATTTGCAAATTTCATGATTTTTGCTATAATTTCAAATTTTAGGGTTTATCTTTAGTTTTAAATATTATTTTAATATGT
Source organism: Lactuca sativa (assembly GCF_002870075.4). NCBI lineage: Eukaryota > Viridiplantae > Streptophyta > Magnoliopsida > Asterales > Asteraceae > Lactuca > Lactuca sativa. The sequence continues at coordinate 111,344,266 of NC_056626.2, forward strand.
TAAAATTGGATTATTAAACTAAGAGGATAAATATGTTTAAGTGATTTGAAATTATAGATAATGATTTAAAATTAATTAACTAAAAATTAATTAAAGATAATATGTTTAAATCATACAATTTTAAATTGTTTAAAACTTACTTTACATATAATTATAAAAGTTTATAAAAGAATATGCAATAACCAAAAGAATTTATATATGTAATACAATTACTATATGTAAAAGAATAATACAGCATGTGTCTTCCCATGTTTCATTAAAAGATCATTAGTAGAATCTAGAGTACACCTCATTCATGAAGTCATGTTACGATAGAGGTGATGGGTTTTAGCCATAAGAACATCCTATGTGCTAATACAAACCCTAATGCTTGGATCTAGGTTTCTCTATTGTACATGCAATTCATCCAAGACTATAAACCCTAGATCTAGCATATGATGATCAATATAACATATAAATTAGGGTTTAGATCATACCTTGATTGTTATGTAGCAATAACAATCTCAAATCCTTCTTGTATTGACTTTAGAAAGCTTAGAGCCACAAATGTCACTCCTCTAATGGTTCACAAACACCAAGAGCAAGAGGATGAAGAGGAGAAGAGAAGGAGGCTGCCCAAAACGTGTGGAAACCCTAGACAACAAGTTCACCACGTATTTGGGGCATAAGGGTTCTTTAAATAGTGAGGCTATTAGGGTTATCTAACAAGGAAACCCTAATTTGGATGCTTAAGCCCTAAGCAACCCATGGACTCCTTCCTTAAAGGCCCTAGGACGATTTCTAATGGGTTTCCCCATAGAATTCTTCCACCCCTTTAATATGGAGTCCATTAGTTCAATATTCAACTATCATACAATTGACAGTTCTAGTCCCTTAGTTTAATTAATGTCTTTTAGTCACAAACTTAATTCTTATTAATTCTTGACTAATATTAATTAACCAATATGATTTCTCCTTTAATATATTATTCTCATAATATATTAATAAATCATATTTAGTCCTTTCTCTCCATAATTCATCCTATCAAGTTGCTTTGGTGAAGGTAACCCAAAAGTACTATGCACCATCGGGTCAAGTACATACCAAAATAGTTATGGACTTAGACACTAATCCAACAGTCTCCCACTTGGATAATTCTAATAACTTTTCTGCATACGACTTCAGATCCTGATCTGCAATCGTAGCTTTCCAAAGCCGCTGTCAACTCTGATCTTATCAGATACGCGTGTCCTTAAGATAAGGGATCATATATTCCTCCATTCTAGATATCGTATAGACTGAGACATGGATCTAAATCATTCTCTCTGTCTATGTGTTGTTTCCCGAATTCAGATTTATGACGACTGAAAACAGACTACAATTTGAACACATCAAATTAGTCCCGACTTGGCCAAGCACTTAGGTGTCATCACTAAATCATCGAGGGACCCACAGATATCGCTTTTATCCTACTTTGGATAAAAGGAACGAATAAAATTTGACTCAATGCTCGCTTGCACTCACTCATCAAATCACACACAACAATATGTTTTATAACACCAAGTTACTGGTGCGTTTACATATTATCAATGTGCAACCAACTCGCAAGATACAACTCACACATCTCGGTTTCAAGAATATAAGATATTATCGTCTCACCAATCACTCGTGATAAAATCCATGAAGTGATCCAAGTGAGCGAGGTTTTAATCCAATGCTCAAATCATATTCATAAGCACTCATGAACGTTGCAGCAAACATTTGCTTATGTCTAATGCTCTTTAGACAATCCACACACCAATACACGACAGTCTTCATTCATATCTACTTCCAACATAGAACGAATGTGGCCCGTTTGAATAATTTGACTATTCTAAACCAATTAAATTATTCAGGAAGTCAAAACATGCAAAGTGAAACACAAGAATAATACTAATCCCATATGACCTCAAACCTTTGAGTATAAATAAAACACCTTTTATTTATCACCATATCGATTACTCATTATTTGTTGTTTCGGGTAATCAACTTCTTACTTGAATTATTACTACACTTGTCCCATGCTCCTAGCATACACACAATGTTTACCTATGGTTCTTACTTTGTGAAATAGATTAAATGAACACATTCCCAATCATACTCATTTCATAACTCCTAATCCTTTTCACAAGTGAAAGAATATCAAATTCTTGCCACTTGTGGAATATGTTAGATTCTAACATTTAATTCAATGACCCCTTTTGTAATGTCATAGCACAAAAGTCACAATGACTATTGCCAATGAATTACAAAGTCATCTATCAGAGATTGTTACAAGACAATTCCATAGATGTGATGTCTCTCACTCAAAGTACATTCCTTTGAACATCCTTTTGCATTAAAGTTTCTAATCTAGACATTTATTCTCAATATCCAATTCCCAATATGGAAACATTTCCATATTTTTCCATATGACAACTCATTCTTGATAGAATCTTTTCTATTCATAATAATGTCGATATGGTCCATCCAATACTATACTTCCAACTACTCACAAGCGACCAATCCTCGGCAAACTTTGGATTGTCCTTTGATAGTTGTTTAATTATCTTAGTCAAACCGATTCTTGTCCTTTTCCCTCTAAATGCGCTAGACATTTGGAAAATTTTAGAATGGTCAAATATTATAGCATTTGCAATCGATCCTAAACCCGAAGCATATGGGACACGATGCATAATGTCTTACATAAAGATTTGATACTTTATCAATCTTCTGCCATAATATTTTATGTGCTACATTCTCACAATTCGAATTATGAAGAGGAATGTCGTAATCATAATCGAAATTTAAGAACACACTATGTATCCTTGACTAAGTTTATTAACATTCCACAACCTAAGCCTTTAGATTTGAAATGAAGCATAATATTCTCTCCCTTAATTATAGCAAAACAACTATTCAACCCTTACAACTTTGCAAAGTATGACTCTTGTTTTCTATAATTAATATTGCTAACTTGCAATACCTTCCTTAATAATCATGCAATCATAACACTTATGCTCCCACTATCACGATGATTATTACAAACATAACACTTATGCTCCTACTAGCTTTGACATGTATTCAGAAACAGCTTAACTTTCAGAAAAACAATGCCTATTGAATTTCTTTAAGTTCATATTTCTAATACCCAATGATTTGATAATCTTTTATCAAGGCTTCTTAAACTTATACACCTTTGCCTTAGATAGTTTATATGTGTGTCTTAAACAATTTAGACTAATTGCCAAATCTCATAATTCGAATCATGGAAAGGGATACCGTAACCATAATCGAATTCGAGAATACAATTTTCACAATCACTATCTTCTTAAAATCTTCCTTAGTGAAAGCATTTCCTCACAGTCATTTTCATGAAGGAGGGAATCTTATGACACTTAGATTTTAATCGTGTATGTGTTCCTATCCATGTGAATTTGTCAAAACCAAAGTTTGCGACAAATCCAAACTCATACGGACTGAACCTTCTCAATCTTGATTTCAAGCCTTATGGTAACACGACTGCCCACCATGTCTTCCAAGTAGTTAAGCAGCTCACCCTTTCCTATCAATCTACTTTCAATTGATCAAGGTCCTTGCCTTTTATGCATTCAAATGAGAACTCATAGGGCTCACATGCATAATTAACTCAATTGGCACTACTAGAAAAACAGCCTTTTTACGATGCTCATTGCGTGTCGTAAAAGGCTCAGACGACGCGCAAATGCGCGTCAAGGAAGGCCCTGTCATAAAGAGAGACGACGCGCATTTACGACGCTCATTTACGACGCACAATTACGACGTGCGTTTACGACGCGCAATGCGTATCAAGGAAGGTCCTATCATAAAGGAAGACGACATGCATTCGCGTGTTGTAACCTTATGGCGCGCGTGTTAATGACACGCAATGCGTATCAAGAAAGCCCCTGTCAAGAAAGGCCATGTCATAAATGAAGATGACACACATTTTTGCATATCATAATTTTAAATGGTTAAAAAAATATTATTTATAGATTTACTAATTTTCAAATTAAATTTGTATTTAATGTCTCAAAATAAAAATAAAATATCATATACAAAAAACACAATCCATTGCATAAAATTTAATGTCATACAAATAATCGTTCCATGGAAAGATAAAACAAATCAATAGTTGTAACAAAAATTTACAAAGTAATTAGATACAAGAAATATAAAAAAATATACCCTAAAATGCTTTTCAAAGTCTAATCTCCATGTCAGCTCTTCAACTCGCTTCTCCAGTTTGTCCTTGGATGAGATGCAAAATTTAATTACCAGAAATGAAGGTGGCAATCCGTATCTCAAAATGCTCTCAACAAACAAATGTACCGCACAAAAGTGCATCCAGGAAGTGAAAACCTGCAGTTGGGTTGAAGTTAAGTTGGTACATTTAGGTTTTTTTGCTAGCTAATAGTTGTGAACAGGCATGAATTAACCATAACAAGTTCAACATTAATAGTGAGAAGAAGATTTTGAGAGATACAAGCACCTCCCCATAACTTGTATAACACCAATTCAAAAGAGAGTTTCTCAGGGATTCCTGGTCTTCAATCAGTTTTTCCAGCTCCTGTTTTCGGCTCTCTTGAGTTTCTGAATTATATTCAAAATCGCGAATCTGAACCACAATTTTAAATCAACATAAGTGGTCAGTGTCTCATAACTTGACAACCAATCCTTCTGTGAAAACTTGGAGACAACAGCAATGAGAGTGACCAAATGTTTTGAAGTCACAAGATCCTCTGGTGCCACTAAATTGGACAGATCAGGAACAACTAAGCTACAAAATTAAATGAACCAGGTCATGTCAAGTGGATTATAAAAAATGATGGAAGAATGTGCTACCTCCAGGTGCTTTGGAACTCCATAGATGTAAAAGCATCTGTCAAATGTTACTTCCTCTAATAACTGACCATCTTCAGTTCCGTGTCCACCTTCACCACCATTTTTGTCAACTTCCATTCCTGATTCTGCAATCAAAAGATCAACAGTTTCTTTTCCAACATACTCAAGAACTTGCAACCCCTTAGCAGTAAAAGCTCTTCCAGTCTGTTCAATTAATCAGTTAAAAGAAAAAGAAACAATCACAAATAGAAACTTTTAGTAGTAGATAAAAACAAGGAAGGGTTTGTGCTAACCTCTAAAAGAGATGGTGCAACAGAGCCTCCTGCAGGTATACCACCTTGCTGTATAGATTTTTCCAGTCTGAAGAACATAAATAATTAATAAAGATTCATTTGATTTGATTAATTTCACATAAGAAAAATAGATGCCATCATGCCAATAAGTTGACCTACTTTTGAACAAAAGTGGAACCCCCTTTCCATGCATTACCAAGAGCCTGCCAAGCTCCTGAAGCAAAGTTCTCCACAGAACTGTCAATAGTCTTTATCCCCTGTAGGATAAAAAAATCAAAGATTTAGAATAAAATCAAAAGTGGGAAATCATTGATAACACAAGTTAGTTATGCAACTATCATTTAGAACTTGCTTGGCCAAGTATTGTGTCTTCACTGGCTTTCTCAAATCTTTCAAGAGCAACCTTGCGCTTCTTATCATCTTCATCTTCACATTCTTGATCTTTATCAGATGCTTCTTGATGATCTTGCTCCTCTTTAGAAGATTCTGAGCCTTCAAGCTCCTTTTGCAACTCAGAGATGCTATTTGCAGTTGTCTTAGCAACCTTAGCAACCTGTGAACAAAAAAACAGTGATCAGCAGAGATTAAAAATGTTGTTTTTGAAAAATTATTTCCAACATAAACGACATCGTTTTCCAGGATTTTGAACATTGTTATAATATGCCTCTTCTTTGGATTTATGCTAACATTTCGATTGTTCCCAATTCTTTAATCAATACGATTATTTGTTTTACATAACAATTCCAGTTGTGTACTAATAGGTACCCTCCTGTTCTATACACTAGTATACTACTTAACTCCCCATTTCCAATTATTGTGTTTTTCGATTGATTTTCCATGAATTCTCATTGATTACCTGATATCATCTCTTGCACTTACACATAAGAACCTAATAAAACTGCTTCTATATCTGTTCTTCCTTAATATCTGAAACAATAAGATTCGAATTACAAATATGAAGCATTACCTTTTATGTTAACAAGCTTATAACTCCCCCATGAACTCCTCTCTTTCCTTCTTTGGATGGAAAAGAGTCTTAACAACCTGCACGTGTCACTGCAAGAAGCAAGTCTTCAGTAAGATCAAGTTCCATAAACAAAAATTCAAGGGTTAGTTTTCTTTTCTAATTTGACTACCATGATCTGTTACAATGAACATTCTAGGATAATCATTCAACATCATCATCTTCATCAATGTCCCTGAATTATAGCTATCTGTATCTTAATCTGAGACCAATCATCCTTTAAGACCTGCAAGAAGTAATTCAGTGACTCGATCCTCCATCTCCACCACACATTATACAAACTATTCTAGCAGAAACACCATTTTAAATACAAACTATGCTTCTATTTCTTCTTATATAAGACCTTCTACCCCATCTACCCGAACAACCCCTTCAAGAACTTCAACTCCTTCTAGAACCCTAGACATTTATTATACACTAGACACACCATGCTCTGAATGGGTTTCAGCTGCCCCCTTCTGAATGTTGATTCCAGAACCCACTATACCACAAAATCAGAAAAAAAATATCTATATATTAATCACCATAAAAGAAGAGGAACACAAGTAAGAATCATAATGAAATTACATTGCTATTTATTGCATTTAACCATAGAATAATTATAGAACCCAAAAGGTAAAAATGTTTTGAGATGATATACCATTTGTGGCAAGCCACGAGCAGAAGAAGCAATATCTATAGAAAGAGCTGCTTCTGCATATTCTTTCATTACACTTCTTCTATCTCTATAGCTATCAGCACTCACTGTAGGAAGTGCTGTTTCCTTAAGACACTCAATGCAGCAGTCATTTTCACCTAACTCGGGCCCACCTCCATACTTGATTGATTCACAAGCAAACAAAAAAGTCAAAGTCAGGGTCAAATACAGAAATTTCTCATATTTTGTTAAACCTAAACATATTACATACCTTGGAAGATATTTTATGCCAAGCTATGGCTGATAACCTTTTCATTGGATTGAAGTGTTGTCGATTATACTGTAGAAAGTGAATTAATTACAATGCATGCCAAAATATGTTTGTGGGCTTTCTTCAACACTTGAAATGATTGTGTTTGACATTTATTAATAATATGAAAAAAAGGGAAACTTACAAGTCCAACCACCATTTGACGGATCATATCAATGGCATAACCTATTTAATTAAGATTCGACCTAACATCATTTACATGTGTAAAGTAAAACTCAAATTATAAACATCTTTAATTATAAAATTATGATAAAATGTTGAAACTATTAATTTTATATAAATTGTAAAGTAGGAGACTTACATCGTTTGAAATAAGTGTACTTATTTCCTTCTGTTCGTCTAATTTCCAGCCAATGTTTTCAAGTCTCTTTGTAGACTGCATATTATTTCCAATCACGAGTATAACAAGTAAAACACTAATAAAGAAAATATTATAAAATTTATATATGGATTTGAGATTTTACTTACAGCTAGTGCATTGGACACATTCTGTAAATGTTTCAGAAGATGATGATGCTTTTTTAGCTGCATGAGATTAAGAGAAAAAATGATGATTTATGATTCAAAGTTGCAGAAAAGAATATCATCAAAATCTCAAGGAATTATTGAGTTGGTTTTTAATTAAGTGCATTCAAATCTGTATGACTGTATGCACCACTTTGTTTGTTCAAATGAACAAATATTGGAACGAATAGTTTCAATTCATTTTAATAGTCTTGATCTGTTTAAGTTTCGAGCAATTAGTCACTGGAAATTGTGGCTTTGTTTAAGTTTCAAGCAATTAAGAAAGGACCAAACATTGATCTCATTTGAAGTAGTAGCAGCAGGGCACGAGTACACAAGTAGCTTCTACTTTCTAAACTCAGGCATGCGATCTGAAAGGCCAAAAACAAGCTTTAGTTGGTTTACTATTTTTTATCTCATAAAGTAACTAGTTAGATACAGAGAAAAAGGATTATGTGTTTGTTTAATAAGAGTTTTATGTGGAATCATGATTTCTTAATCAAACGATAAATTTGACAAAAAAAAACATTATACCTTCTGATACTGGCCGGTAGTAATGGTTGTCACATGACAACAATAGAGATGCTGACTTTATCTCACACCACACTCATGTACCTCCAATCCACTGATTACATCAATAAAGACGTTGACTAAGAATTGAGAAGCTAAACATAAAGAGTTTATCGGATTCCCTACCATAGGTGGTTCAAATACTTCCAATTTGGTATGGTTCTTGAATCGGATCCAAGCCAGAAGAGCCATCTTAAGTCTTCTGAAAGTTCTCGTAGGACCCAGTGAGCAACACGAAGTTTAATTGTAGCAATTTTAGTTTATCCATCTTTTGAAGTGCATATGTCTTCAGGTTTGATAACTGCATATTGAGAATGAAGAGGGATAGTAAACTTATTATTAGATCCAGGTATAAGTATGCATGTAAAAATATGCATATGTATACACACACGTCAGGTCTTAGTGATTTTGTATTACCTTGAAAGCAAACTTCTATTCCTCTAGCATTTGCATGTCAAGTGCTAAACCTTCTATAGTTTCTGAACCCAAATTAAATTAAAAGGAAAAAAAAGGATACATTTTATGAACTAAATGAAATAGAAGGGTGTGAAAGTAATTGTAGGCTTAATTAAACGTACATATAAAAATCATCTTACACCATGAATTCCCATCCTTGACATCTAAAGCAATAGCTTCCTTTGCGTGTTTTATGCTTTCAGCAACAATTTCCTCTTGATTATCAGCACCTAAAGATTTATAAAAAATTCATTTAGATTCAAATATATATATATATATATATATATATATATATATATATATATATATATATATATATATATATATATATAACACATAAACAACAACCAAGATAGCATATGATGTGGGAATAGCATTTGCATTTGAAAATTCCAAACAAGAATCTAGGTTAAAGACTTTGCAACTGCAGATCAATTTCAAGAAACTGAATCTTCATCTTCATTGATATATTGGAATTCTAATGCGATTTTTCTACCACTCTAATCGATAATTAACACTTAACCTAGCTTGTATTCGATTAACCTTCTGCTACGAGAAATCATATCATGCCATTCAAACAAAATAAGCGACCGTACACTAAAAGCACACACATATAGAGAGACGATTACAATCGTGAAAGCTGAAAATCGTAGGGTTTCGAGGGAAGCGTACCAGGAGGAACATAATCGAGGAGATTGAGAGCGATTTGAGATTGCATTTGCAATTTGGAAAATTTTTCATTAGGGTCTGAAGGGAAGTAAGTGTCTCGTATCGTGTATAGATCACTTGATGCTTCTGTTGCTTTCTCCATTAAATCTGATGCATCTTTTCCTTCTTCGCTGAATCGATTTTCTCCGCTCATTATACCAGTCATCTGTTTACTGAATTACACTGAATATTTGAAATCAGATGGCCCATCCAAAGCCCTCTATCAATTGAGACCACGACTCTTCTTCACCACCTTCTTTTTTAGATAATAACATTTGAACAAATCTCACAAGTAATAATAATTCTTCTGAACTTCTCGAACATTTTTTTACCTCCTCTAGGGTTAATGATTCGTTGCTCTTCATGTTTTATCTCATAACCCTAAACAAAATACAAGTGCGTTAGGGGGGGGGGGGGCGGTGCGCCGCCGCTTTGTGAGGCCAAAAGAGATGGTGAGTGTTGGAGGCAGCGGTGGTGGGTTAGGGCAGATACGAAGGATGTGAGATATGCGAGAATGATAGTCCTCGTGACGTTATTGAAAAAAAAGCCCTAGTTTTGGTCCCCATTTTGTAACAGGAACGCGCGTTTAAAAAATATAAAGCGACATGGTGCATAGAACACGCGTTTATGATGGGTGTCTTCCGTGTTTTTATTTTTATTTTTTTCTGACACAAATTTTAGGGCGCGCAAAAATGAGCGCCCTAAATCCTTCAAAATTTTGAAGAGATGACATTATTTTTACCTCACACACTTTTGCGTATTGTAAATTCGTGCACGTCATAAATTGCGTGTCATTAAAGGCCTTTTTTCTTGTAGTGTGGAATGGCACAGAAAAAAGGTAATGTCAACACGATAGGTTGTAAACCTCTACTCGTGTGCTAGTGATGATCGATAAGGTTTATTCGTGATTTGTTCTTGAAACCTTTCAAGACCATTAAGACTCCCACTGACTCCTTGACATATAAGATTCTCTTGTCAATAAACATTTCTTGACAAACAAATATTCAAGAGTTAGTGTAACCTTTATCAAGACAAAACATTTCATAAAATTGGTCCTAGTTGGTCTTTGTCTTATCTAAGACATCACAACTTTCCAATTTCAAATGTGCGAGAATAGGAAAGCCTTTTTCCAAATTCTACATTTGATGAATGTTATAAACCTTCTTAAGACTTGTCACTCAATATTACAATCTTAACTCTAAGACTTGTTTGGGAATGAAGTATGATTGACTTCTTGATTTAACCATTTCTTCAATTCTTGATTCCTCTTCTTATACATACACTTGTACTAAGACTTATTTAGAGGATCAATTGAAATATGGTTCTTAATCATTAAGACATATCATAAAGTATAAAAGGTACTCTCCCTTCTTTTTAGAATAGAGAAACTTTTATCTTTCTGCCTACTTGATTCTTTTATTCGTTCTGCTATTGATTTAACCCTTTTTTAATCAATTCAGAATTACACTTAATCTTATAAGTATAATCATATTTACTAATCCTTTAGTAAATCATGATGAATATCTTTGTTACAGTTGTGGTGGACTTGATCAACACACAACTTTGTGTCCTCGATCTCCTAGTCCTTCACGTGACACTTTGTCAACGAATTAGTCTAATTTCCAAATATGAAATTTCTCATTCATCGTGCAACCAAGTTGCATGATTCCAAGTTTATGTCCAATTGAAACTTGGGCGATGAGAAACTCTCCCTATTTGGTAAATTCTTGACATTTCCACAATTATCATAATTAAGAATCACATCCACTCGTTGTAGAAATATATGAACATCAATTTTTCATAATGATTTCATTGCAAGCAAAATAAATAAATAAATAAATGAGTCAAACCAAAATTTATTTTATTCATAAAAGCAGCGGAAAACATTTGTACTTACAATGCAAAATATACTGAAAACTATGTAATCAAATATTCCTAACAACTCTATCATAACTTTCTAAGCTCAAAATCTAATCTTCAAGTCCATGCGATCGAGATCCATTTCTCTGTGATTAGATTCATCTTGCTCTTCCATCAAGCTTCCTCTCTTTTCACTGATCCTGCAAAACATTCAAATGCAATCTTATCACATTATGTATTAAGAATCAACAAATAGGAACTTAACGGAGTCAGATAGTGGATTTTACCTGAAGCGCAACCATACTCTTTGACTCTCCCATCTTTGGTCTCTTCAGGCTCTTAGGGCAGACTTGTATCCAACGTCCTTTCACTTGGCAGCAAATGCAGGTCGGTTCTCCTACAATGTCCTCGGAAGCATGATTCGTTGACTTTCCCAACAAATATGCTCCATTGCTTTGCCAAATCATTTCTGATTCAGCAGCAATGAGAATGTAAGTCAGGTTAATGAGGTTTTCGTCATGATCCATCATATAATACTTTCTTTTGAACTCATTATATGATTCAGGAAGTAACTGCAAAACCCAGTTCACAGCCAACTTATCAGGGAATGACGCACCCATCATTATCAACCTATCGATGTGTGATTTCATTCCTAGAACGTGGGCACACACGGGTTTACCATCTTCATGTTTCATTTCCAATAGGGATTTAGTGACATTAAACCTTTCAATTCTTCGATCTTGTGGGTTATGGAGAATAATTGGAGGATGTGGAGGAAGTGAAGCATGATTTCTTGTTCCTCGATCGAATCGTGGAATATCATCTTTATGTGGAATGCTTGTTCCACGGGATTTGGGAAGACCATAGTTGTCGAACTTTGACATCTACAAAACGGGAGAAAATTAAATTCAAGTTAGTTGTTTGATTGAGTCCTTAATAAATCACCCAAATGAGATATTAAGGCTCGGACCCAACACAATATTCCATAATTCGGGAGAGGGATGCCGTAACCCAAATTGCAGAACATTTGAAGGTAAGTGAAAGACGATTCACTAATTTTCCACCATGAAAAACGAAAACTAATTAAGTTTTAAATCTATGAAAACTCCTAGATCCTTTGAGATTCATTCAACTTTTCAATGGCATGTTTAAATCTTGATATGCCCCTCTAGTTTGTGACTGGGATGCCGAGGATCACAAAGCGGGTGTGAATAACCATGCAAACTTACATGGTGCCCCCACATGTTACAGTCACCTATTCGATGTGCCGGTAAACCACACACGCTCCACCGAACTATGACAAACATTGAGTCACCCCTTGCTACCTTTGCTTAGAACCATTTAGTGTGCCGGTTAACCACACACGCTCCACTAACGTCTTCGCAAGGGCACAAAGTGTAATTTCATGGAATTGCATCAATTCACTTTTGCCTAAAGTAACTAAGATTGGGAATTTGTAAAACATTTAGTTACTTTCATACTTTATTATACTTATAATGAAAGGCTTATGTCCTATCCTACCCGTTCGGCTAACGACCCTCCACTAGTCAAGAGTGCGGTGGGTAAGAGTGGATACCCATTCAATCGCCATTTTATAGGCAATTTCCTTAAACACCCCTTATAGACCAGCTTCGTGAATGAGGCCTACTAACGGTAAGACTGACTTTTACTCATACATATATATATATATATATATATATATATATATATATATATATATATATAATGTTAGACTTTTAATGTTATATATAGTATAGGGTGTATTTTACACTTTTAAAATACTAGGTGGTTAAATTTAACAATTATACTTTTAATTCAATTAAATTGTAAACCAAAACTTTATGGATTTATTAAGCCTCTTTTAATTATACACCTTAATTAATTAATAAAACCATAAGGGTGTGATATGAACTTTTCAAAACAATACTAGGGTTTTAGAATTTAACATTCCTAAATTAAACTTTTAATCAACTTTTAAATTCCAAAACATGAGGGCAAGTTTTGAAACATTTCAAAACATTAGGGTTTCAACTATTTAAATTTCAAAACAAAACTTTTGAGTTCAAATTTAAACTATAAAACCTAAAGGGGAAAAATTAAAACTTTTCATAACACAAGGATCAAATAACAAATAATATAAATTAAACAATTAATTTTATCATTATCTATATTTGACCTAATTTCAATTTCTTGCAAAATAAGTTATCCAATTAATACAAATAATCCAACTTTAATCATATAAGGAAGTTATTATCTAATCAATTGGTAATTATCTTTTGTTTAATCAAGGATATACTGATAAATATGTATAAAATCGGATTTTAATGATCTAAAACAGATAAGGCAAGTATCCATGAGTAAAACAAAAAGAAATCCCGAAATCCCCTCTTTCTGACGCTCGAACTCGTCGAGTACCCCTATGGACTCGCCGAGTAGGGGCCTACTCGCCGAGTCCACAATGGGACTCGCCGAGTTCATCAGGCAGACTCACCAAAATCGAATTTTTCAAGCATGAACAAGTTAACAAGGCATCAGTACAATAGAAACCAATCAAGGCTCTGATACCACTAATGGGTTTTAGCCATTAGAACATCCTATTTGCTGATACAAACCCTAATGCTTAGATCTAGGTTTCTCTATTGTACATGCAATTCATCCAAGACTATAAACCCTAGATCTAGCATATGATGATCAATATAACATATAAATTAGGGTTTAGATCATACCTTGATTGTTATGTAGCAATAACAATCTCAAATCCTTCTTGTATTGACTTTAGAGAGCTTAGAGTCACAAATGTCACTCCTCTAATGGTTCACAAACACCAAGAGCAAGAGGATGAAGATGAGAAGAGAAGGAGGCTGCCCAAAACGTGTGGAAACCCTAGACAACAAGTTCACCACGTTTTTGGGGCATAAGGGTTCTTTAAATAGTGAGGCTATTAGGGTTATCTAACAAGGAAACCCTAATCTGGATGCTTAAGCCCTAAGCAACCCATGGATTCCTTCCTTAAAGGCCCTAGGACGATTTCTAATGGGTTTCCCCATAGAATTCGTCCACCCCTTTAATATGGAGTCCATTAGCTCAATATTCAACTATCATACAATTGACAGTTCTAGTCCCTTAGTTTAATTAATGTCTTAATTCTTATTAATTCTTGACTAATATTAATTAACCAATATGATTTCTCCTTTAATGTATTATTCTCATAATATATTAATAAATCATATTTAGTCCTTTCTCTCCATAATTCATCCTATCAAGTTGCTTTGGTGAAGGCAACCCAAAAGGACCATGCACCATCGGGTCAAGTACATACCAAAATAGTTATGGACTTAGACACTAATCCAAGAAGAGGTATAAGGAAATGACCTATAAAATGAACATTGAATAAGTGTCCTTTTAACTCACCACTTCTTTGTGTTGTGGATTATCATTAGCTGAAAGGGTTGGATAAGACGATGTCTCATTAGAAGTATAACATATAAAGTTACTAAAAACAAAATTCATGTTCGTAGTTATTTTAGGAAAATGTGAATAGTTGCTGATCCATGAATAATGCACGTTATTTCTTATTGTATATTTATAGAGCGTGTGTGGGTAACTGGAACATAAATTTGAGACGTAAGAGTAAGATAATATGGCACTTGTGATTGCGTTTTATTCGTGGAGTGTATGTGGTTAACCAACGCGTCAATTTGAGATCCATAACATAATCAAGGATCACATGTTTTTGCATAATTGGTTCACCATCTTATTTGTAAGACCACGATAACTTTGTGGTGTGTTGACAACAACCCTCTACTCATCGTGAAGCCAAATATGGATTCTAGCCTTAGTAAATAATGAATTATGGTTGAAAAATTATTTAAAGGATCAATAAAACAAAAATAATGGAATTAGTATTGAATGGTATGAATAAGATAATCCACTAAAATCTACTGCTATAAGATCTATCAAAAGGATTAGCTGGAAGGATGATCAAATTTGAATTTTGGGAATAGTTCTCATTTATAAATAAAAAGATCATGTCTTAGATGAAGTTCTTGCTGAGATTCCATTATCTGCTACATTCCAAAACTTTTATGAATACTTATAAATAAGCATATTAAAGTGAAATGGAATTTCATTTTGTTCGGAGTTGACTATTGTAATCAACTAAGCTAATAGTGTATGTATAACCAGTTCACTCTGATTTTGATGTGAAAATTTTAAAAATGTCCATTAAGGAGTTGAATAACATATAGAGACCCTTTGGAACACACATGGGCCAACTATAGAAACTCCAACGTCAAATGCTCCCATATTCACTATCATGAACAAAAGTGTCAAAAAGGAGGAAAGCTAGTTGCCCATATGATTAGAGGTAATATACCTAATATGGCTCCAAATTTCAAGGATAATATGAAGGTTTATTTTGAGACATGTTATGATAAACTATGACTTCCAAAATAAGAAAAGGAATTAGAAATCATTAAAGCCCCATTGTGTCTGATGGATTAGAACAAAGCATAAAAGAGATAATGTGATCATGGATTATAAGCCAATGCTACTATCCATAGGATTAAATGATAACTCATTATCACGAACGTTTAGTCTATAATCGGATATATAAATTTGTAACACCATTGGAACATTAATTTCAAATCTTGAGTATTTAAATAAAAGGATAAATTACTAACATTTGTAAGAATATGTAATGACTGTAAAGGAGTAATTGGACTAAAATAAGGAGAAACAATTTGATCATGAATATCGGGCCCTTGGTACCATTCATAGGATCAAAATATATCTTGTTCCCTTAAAATGTTTAGTTTATGGTCTTATGATGCAAAAACTATTTATACAAATTTCATGATATTATTCTGACTCATTTAGTTGTAGAACATTTCATATGTATTGTATTCAAAAGAAAATTCATGAAATCTATGAAACTGGTATGTTGACAAAAGTTTAAAAGGTTGATTCAAATATTTTAAAGAGATGTCATATTATGGGATCGTATTCATGAATAAGAATTTCATTTCCAAAGATACAGTTAGATAGGACTTTGGAATTCATTTGACCATAATCCCCATGATAAATGTAATGTGTTATAATAGAAAGATTTAAAATTTATATCCTATCTATTCAACTTAGCTAAAACATAATAGGCAGTGTACCTAGTCGCATAATAGTAAAGTAGAGTAAGAGTCGATTGCAGGGAATGAAATTTTAATTAATAAAATAATACTAATAACTAAACTAATTGAAATAAACTTTGATGTAGGTTTTTATCTTATTTTTCAAGTTCAAAAAAACTTAATTAAATCCGTCTACTAAAAAAAACACTTTAAACTAAAGCAAACAACTAGAAAATGAGCTTTGATCAAGAATTAAAATATACTTTTGTTTAGCTTTGAATCCCCTTTTCCTATGTTTAACTTCAAGCTATGGATTACTTATGTTGGTTACTAAATTAGAAGTTAAAAGTTATCATGATCAGACTAACTAACGCAAGTTAGTTTATGAACGTTAACCCCAATGATCATGCAAGTTAAGTACACCAAATAGATTTTAAGATATATCTGGACTACGAATGAATAGATCTAAGAATTATCTATTTATAATCAAGATAAGAATCAAGTACATATTATGATGTAAAAATGCTATATAATACAGTTAATCAACAAACTTTACTACTATACTAGGATATGGTCAATCTCTAGATTTAGCAATTTAATGATCATAAACAACTAGGTAAATAAGTTCATACAATCAATGTCCATTTAACTACACAAAACATCAGGGCAAGACAATAAATATTGAAACTTTAACATGCTAGGATATGATCTACCAAACACATGCACAAACCAACATTAATAATCAACAAAAGCATAAATTAACACATAGTATTAGGGTTAATCTAATCTAAGCAAAACTAAAGGGTTATTAGTTGTGACAACCCAAAGTTATTCCGTTACAATACCCCGTTACTGTTAACGGAACATTCTACTGTATAAAAGTTCCGTTAATAAGAGGTCGTCAAATAAATAAACGTTTTATTTATTTCTTTTATTTATGTCGTTAAGTCGTGATAAGAGAAATAAAAACTCATAATACCTAATTCCTTTTAGTTGGAAAAGTTAGTTTTTATTATTACGACCACTAAATCGGGTGCGAGCAAAAGCCCCGTTAAACGACAGTATCGGGTCGAATATCACTGAGCTCCAACTCCCACCCATATATAAGGGGGAGTAAACTCCATTTGAGTCTTTTCCACCCTCTCTCTCTAGACTCGTTTTCGAATCAAAACCGCAACCAAACGCTTCCAAATCGTAAGTCCACTTACCCTAGCTTGTTCTAAACATTATGACTCGTGATTATAGCTTAAAATTCGACCATTTAAGCTGTTGAGAAGGAGTTCATGGCCTAAGATCCTCCTTAGGCCGTAAACCCCTTAATCAAGGCCAAAATTACCCCAAAATGTCCCTTAAGGCTTGGAAACTAATTGGGGATTTAGCCTAGGAGTGTTTGATCATTTAAAATAAGCAAAATGAGGCATAAAAGAGAGTTTACGGCCCAAGCACATGCTTAGGCCTTAAACACCTCTAAACCTTGTCAAAATGCCCCAAAAACACTCCCAAACCACCCTTAGGCTTAATACATAAATTAGGGGCTTATCGTTTCAGTTTTAGATCATCCAAACACAATGAAATGAAGGGGTAAAAGGAGTTTACAGCCCAGACATGTGTCAAGGCCGTAAACACCCACAAACATGCCAAAATGTTGGTTTTTGTTCCCCAAATGGCCTTAGACTATTACTATAAAATGCTAGGAAGGTATTAAGGGCTTAAAACTTCACTTAACTCATGGCATAGGAGTTTACGGCCGTGAACTCCCTTAGGGATGGTTCATGGGCCGTAAACTCCCTAACGATGCCTTTAAAAGCCCTAAACTCACTCATGCCTTTTGGATTTGGACCTAGCAAAATTCCACTAACAAGATAAAGCCTTCAAACACACTAGAACCCCCTCACCATGAGTTTACGGCCGTAAACTCATGGGGAGTTTTCCCTGGGCCATAAACTAAGTATTGAGAGTTTACTCTCGGAGAGCAAACTCCATTCCTAAGCCATTTGAGCCCTTAGTTGTTACCCGGGACACCCCAAACACTTAACCAAAGTGTTTTCCGCTCCTTAGAGTGTGTATACTTGTTTAATTGGTATATAATGTACTAATTGTATATGAACATATGTTATCATATGCTAAATTGGTCTCTAAGTGTGTCCAAGTCTTTACTTGACACCGAGCACCCAACCGGCAACTTCGTCGGATCTACTTACACCAGGTGAGTTCATACCCCTGAATCAACCTTTTAATGTTTTTACATGTTTTATAGGGGGGAATACAAGTTAAACATGCCGGTTATCATATCAATCACATGTGATTGATAACCCGCATGCACAAGGTTTTACCACACTGTACACTGTTTTACCGAGTAGGATACTATGATGGTTTCAAAAAGGTTTTCATTTGTTTCAAAACTCTTACTTATACTGTTTTATCTAAATTCATTTTAAACTGGTTGATAAAGGTTCCAAGGATTTATAAAGTTTTTCAAACTTATTTTACCAAAGAATACCAAATGTGATTTTCCCGGAGTATAAAGGTTTTTCCAAGGTTTTCATCGAAGTTCCCTTTTCACGACGTATACTTTTACTTGTTAGTTACTGTTGCTTCGCTTTTACTTATTCAAAATTCCTACTTGATAACGCTTTCACCTCTTGAAGCGCTTATACCTGTTATTGCCTCTATTTCGCTTATACTGGTAGTCACTTATACTTGATAGACGCTCTTACTTCACCAGTTGTCGCTTCCACTTCGTGATACACTTATAATTGATAACGTTTCCACTTCGTGATACACTTATACCTGCTGGACGCTTATACTTGTTCACACTCTTACTTAGTGATACGCTTCTACTTCACTTATACTTGATATCGCTTCTACTTTACTTAAACTCGATACGCTCCTACTTCACTTGTTGTCGCTTCTACTTCGTCATACACTTACTTTTGGCACGCTTACAGTTCACGATTCGGTTATTCCACACTGTACACTTATAGTTCACAATATGAATCCACTTGTTACACACTCAAGCGTAGTTATATGTATGTCTGTGCTTGTCTAGATGCATATAAGTAATGATTGAAGGACTTAGGAAGGCTTGTCCGCCCTATTTCCTTTTCTTCGTTGAGATGTGGTCTGGTGGGATCGGATGGCCGTCCGAAGGTCGTTTGATTCATTAGTTATATGTTATGTATATGAGCATAGACATATGGGTTTACTTTAGTCAGTCCAGTTATGAGTCTCTACCTCTAATTCAGCACTTGCATATGAAACCCACTACCCACTATTAGGGATGCATCTTCGGGACACGGCCTTCTCCGTCGTTTAGTTGGTAACCAGAGTCTCTTGTATGGAGAGCGGACATTGTGTGTATAGATCTATACGGGATTGACACCCCCGCACCCTAACTGCTAGCTACAGTCCATGGCCCACCAAGCCAAGGGGTGACAAATGTCATAATTTATAGACGCTTGTAGGGCATCTGGTACTCTAGTGTCGGTTAGTATGGTTACGAGTATCCCGGGTTACCTTACAATTCATGTTCTTAAGGTAATGGTATTTCTCCGGCAATTTATACTGTATGCTGGTAACTCATTTTCAGAGTCACACTGTTTTGACCTTGCGAGATGTATCTTTCATTTGATACTGTCTGCGGTCAGTATTCTCTGTTTTGACCTTGCAAGATGTATCTTTCATTTGATACTGTCTGCGGTCTGTATTCACTGTTTTAGACCTTACCAGCTGTACCTTTCATTTGGTACCTTCTGGGGTCTGTGTCTTCTTTTTTTAGACTGGACCAGGCGTGTCATTCGGTCGATACTCTCCTGAAGACTATGATTCCTTTGCCTTAGTCAGCAGTCCTCACTGCTGAGGCATATGTATTTCCCTGACTTCTCTTGCTTTCTTTAATAATCAAATTTCGTATTTTGATAATGATAGCGATTAAGGGAAAACTACTTTTCGTATTTTTGATAATGATAGCGATTAAGTATATCAATTCATAAAAGATATACAACCTATAAACGCAAAGGGATAAAACACTTTGACCACGAATTATACTTTAAAATATAACCATATTTTACCAAAGTATAATAACATCCAGAATCTAAACGCTCGAACACAAGTATCACAAGAAGAACAAGAATAAAAGTCTTCGGATGTTGAGCATTACCGTCAAACCTAGGCAGTTATGTAATCGTAAGCTGGAATAAATGTAACTGATCAACTACATTTATTCGAGATGCGATGAACGTGTGCTTGGGAGTGATAGTGGTGGTGCAACAGGTCTGAAACTTACCAACTAGGAATGCTAGAGCCAAACATAAAGTTTAAAATACTATAGGAGTATTTTGGAATACTAAAAGACTAACAATAATCCCAGAATTCATAATCAAAAGATAAGAATCAAACAAGAATTAAAATACCATAGGGGTATTTTAGAATCCATAACCAACCTTGTGTGAAGAACTAAAAAGATCCTTATTGATATACCTACAACTACAGAGGGTATACTCCCAAGGTTATATATAATAAGGATCCCATAGGCTAAGAATGTGTGGTTTCGCTCTACTTCCTTTTCCTTGTTGGGATGTGGATATAGAGTAGTATCACATATTCGAAGGCCTATCGGATCTAAGCTATATATGATTTTTATACCCTTTGTAATCGTAGCAGGACTTGATATGGATCATCCAGTGAAATGTTAATAATCTCTTAGGATTCTTTAGACATTTCCAATTCTCGCACGAACCCTGTAGAAAACCCTATCCACTTCAGTGCTTAACAGAAGAGTTGAGTCCGACCCCGAAGAGGTTCATTGAGAAGATTTCTAGCTCGGAAACGAATGAACTAGGTCGAGACTATTGAATTCACCAAGTGCCTATATCTTTTAGGGACATCGGTGAGAAATTCGCCTAAACTTCGGAGATTCCCAGTCATCCATCATGAAGTGATGACTCCCGGAGTCGGAATCAGAAGGAAGGCGGAGTAGAAATTCAATATGTCCAAACGAGGAGAGAACCCTAGGTAACTACCCGAAGGAAACCAACGCCGATTCCAGCCAAAGATACGAGGCAGACCGAGGGAGCCAGTACATGGAACCCGAGAAGTGTCTTTTCCTCGTGTTCGTCACGCTAATACACCCATAAAATAATACAATTTAGTGAGTTAGTGGTTACACTACTCACGCTATGTGTTAGGCAAATCGTCGTTTCCCGTTGCTAGTTACACGATTAGAGCGGATCTCCGCACCTCTATTGAAAGTATCTAGCCATAAGCCTTCATGAGCCTCTCTTTTCGCGGTTTTGTTCCGAACTGTTCTCAAATCTCTCCAGGTCGGAGAGTGAAACCTTTCCCAGTATAAAAGGTAACTTAGTAGGAACGACTCGCATCTTATGGCCTTTTCCGATAATCCTACTCCTACCTTGATTACCAGGACTACATCATAGGGATGTAGGTCGACACTCAGACAACCAGTACCCGAGGCACGGGAAAAATTTATGCCTAATACATTCGGGACAGATATGTCCAGGGTTAGCCATCGTCTCTCATTACCTTGTATTCCTTTCCATGTAGGAGAAACCATGCCACCAAAGAAGCGCAACCAGTCCACAAGCAAGAAACCTACTCTCTTATTCGATGAAGCTACGTTCTAAGCTGCAGTCTCAGCAGCCGTATCAGCTGTCATGGCTCAACTGAATGCTAAAAATGCCAATGTTAGCAAGAGCCCTATCGGGCTTCCCGATCCTAGCAATGGACAGCAACAACCAACCCCTGCATACCCAGTCACCCAAGAACCTCAACCGAACCCACTGAAGAGAAAGATCAAGATCGAGGAGGGAAGTACCTCGGCTCAAAGACCTTCCGAAGGGCAATGAGCTGAGATGGTAAAATTCCCTACCAACCCTTCCACCCCTACACCCAGGAGACCATACTTAGGAAACCTTCCCTAATGCAGCAAGTGTAGCTACCATCATCATGTTGTCTGCCGGGAGCTCTATTGGGCTAGGTGCCACATGTTGGGGCATACTGCTCACGTCTGCAGAACCCCGGTTGAGTTCAGTACATCAACCACCAATGTGGAGACCCGTACAGTTTGCCACCTATGTGGTGAAATGGGACACTCCAAGAAGGAATGCCCAACCGAAGGGAAAGACAAAGACACCGGAGGAGTCTAACTCTAATGCTTAGGGAGAAGCATCAAGGAACCTGGTAGATTTTTGGTACGTCTCTCGATCCCAGATAACTAACCGAGAACATTAAAAGACTAATTCAAAATGTAAATACTTCCCCATTAAGGCGAAAGTCGCAACACTGTTATAAAATTTAAAATTCATTAGGTAAAACTATAATGGCTAAACATATACGTTACGGTCATGTATAGTTAAGATGGATAGACCTAGAGTGAGTGAATGCCGCCTCATTTCCTGTTCCTTGTTTGGTTGTGGATTTAGGGCGGAGTCGCTCAGTCAATAGTCCTCCCCACCTTAATTATGCATGACTAGTATATGTTAGGCGATTATAGAAATGCCTCGTGAGAATCCATTCATGAAAAAGGTACTCTATTCAGGACACTTAGGACTCTCTATAGTTCCGCGTCGATTCTATCGGTCTAAGTATCCACGGTAGTGATACACAGGACGAAACCCAAGATGCCTAGAACTTGTGTGCCTGTTCGGCGCATGAATCTATCGAACTTCACTTTATATCATGTCGAGGTATGCCAACTTCGATGACTCTACTAATCATGGTTCGACTTCGTGCAACCATGTGTACATCCTTAGTGCTGTGTGAAAAGAACTTTCTCCGTAGCCATGTCGGCAAATAAAGGTTCTTCTGAACCTAAACATAATGCAAATAACTAAACCAAATGCGATCCGTCAGTCGTCCCTCTTATCTCAAACCTTCCGAAGTACCCAGGAGAGGGGTACCGCACACTGTTAACCAACCCTCCTTAGGCGGATAGAAACCAAAGTGAACAACACTGCAGATCCAGAAGACGACAACCATCTGAAGCATACTTCATAGATTCCCTAGAAAGACCCTTCGAACCTTGCACATCAGGTTCGTGAAACCAGAGAATAGAACTCGTGAGACTGACCACTATAACCTGGTATATGCGTAAAGGTGGTATACAATTGAGATCAAAAAGATTTAAGGTGTGTGTTTCCTCCCTACTCCATGTTCCTCGTTGGGTTGTGGGTTTGGGGTGGAGTCGCACAGCTGAACATCCTGCTGACCTCAACTATATACTGCTTGCATACACCAAGTATCGGTGGTTAAGCCAAGTATGAGCTCTACCACGAACCTCTTAGCAAACCCCTTCATCCTATTCCATATAATAGGAGCTGGAGTCAAGAGAATCACTGCGGATTGATCTATTCAAGTTCCGAGTGATGAGACCCTATACTCACTAGATTTGACCTAGACCGAGAAAACTCAGAACCTTCGGAGGAGTAGTGGCAGTAGATGCTCGCACTACTCAGGCACTTCGTCCATCCGGTTATAGACAAGTAGTGCCTATCATCCTCCACCCTCTCACATGGAGGAAATCGTCTTCGCCCTGTAGACGATAGACTTCATTCTCCGAAGTGAACACTAGAATACTGAGAACCATAGGATAACCTCCGCAGCCAGGAATACATGATCAAAGTGCGAAAGTAGTTGCGTGAAGCCTCATGACCCATATCCTGAAGAGATCATAGACTTGACACCAGCCTTGGTGTTAGTCGAGGGGTTATGCAGGAACGTGCGCTTTCCGCACTAGAATAAACCAAAGACTTAGAGATTCATTGGACTATTAGGTGTTCCACGAATACTACCTCGCGCAGAAATAGTAGAACCACCTCCTGAGATAGTCCAACACTTGTCTGGTGAAACCCTATCTCCCCGACCTTCAGGGTTTCCGTATCTCAAGATTCTTTAGTGCAATTTCGTTTTCGCAAGCTTGAGATAGACACTCTATAGCAAACAGATAACCATAGTCACACAACCCACTCAATGATCTAGAAAGTCTCTAACAACCAGTTGACAGGAAACGCGAAATCAAAGACCACCCGAGCTTCCTAAGAACCAACCTGAAGGACTACACATCCAGTACGAGTGAGAGCGTTAGGAACTTCGTAATGGCGATCACGCCAGTGATGATCTTGCCATAGAAGTACACTATGTTCTAAGTACTGAAAAGCTCTACCCTTCCGAGAGCTTAGGACCATTTGAGAATCCTCATGGAGATTGGGTCCAACCATCGTCAGACCACTGCTACTTTTGGATATTCCACAAGCTTCACACCTCGATCGATCCACTTCTTAGACTTGATATGCGATTACTCGACGTCACTCTTCATGCCTCACTCATCCTGATAGAAACCATTGAGAACTCTAACCTTGTAGATACACCAGTTGGAACCCACTAGCTACACGACACGAAATCCGCATCCCGTACGTGAAGGTCTGTTGAAACGACAACCACAGACTAGAGTTTACTTGGGAATGCGAGGAAAAACAGAATAGGAAGTACTCTCTTACTCTACTTGGCCATTCATACCTACTTCCTTGCGTAGACCTGCATTTCGGGACGAAATTCCCTCTAACGGGGGATGATGTGACAACCCAAAGTTATTCCGTTACATTACCCCGTTACCGTTAACGGAACATTTCACTGTATGAAAGTTCCATTAATAAGAGGTCGTCAAATAAATAAACGTTTTATTTATTTCATTTATTTATGTCGTTAAGTAGTGATAAGAGATAGAAAAACTCATAATACCCAATTCCATTTAGTTGGAAAAGTTAGTTTTTATTATTACGACCACTAAATCGGGTGCAAACGAAAGCCCCGTTAAACGACAGTATCGGGTAGAATATCACTGGGCTCCAACTCCCACCCATATATAAGGGGGAGTAAACTCCATTTGAGTCTTTTCCACCCTCTCTCTCTAGACGCGTTATCGACTCAAAACCGCAACCAAACGCTTCCAAATCATAAGTCCACTTACCCTAGCTTGTTCTAAACATTATGACTCGTGATTATAGCTTAAAATTCGACCATTTAAGCTGTTGAAAAGGAGTTCACGGCCTAAGATCCTCCTTAGGCCGTAAACCCCTTAATCAAGGCCAAAATTACCCCAAAATGTCCCTAAAGGCTTGGAAACTAATTGGGGATTTAGCCTAGGAGTATTTGATCATTTAAAACAAGCAAAATGAGGCATAAAAGAGAGTTTACGGCCCAAGCACATGCTTAGGCCGTAAACACCTCTAAACCTTGTCAAAATGCCCCAAAAACACTCTCAAACCACCCTTAGGCTTAATACATAAATTAACGGCTTATCGTTTCGAGTTTAGATCATCCAAAAACAATGAAATGAAGGGGTAAAAGGAGTTTACGGCCCAGACATGTGTCAAGGCCGTAAACACCCACAAACATGCCAAAATGTTGGTTTTTGTTCCCCAAATGGCCTTAGACTATTACTATAAAATGCTAGGAAGGTATTAAGGGCTTAAAACTACACTTAACTCATGGCATAGGAGTTCACGGCCGTGAACTCCCTTAGGGATGGTTCATGGGTCGTAAACTCCCTAATGATGACTTTAAAAGCCCTAAACTCACTCATGCCTTTTGGATTTGGACCAAGCAAAATTCCACGAACTAGATAAATCCTTAAAACACACTAGAACCCCCTCACCATGAGTTTACGGCCGTAAACTCATGGGGAGTTGTCCCTGGGCCGTAAACTAAGTATTGAGAGTTTACTCTCGGAGAGCAAACTCCATTCCTAAGCCATTTGAGCCCTTAGTTGTTACCCAGGACACCCCAAACACTTAACCAAAGTGTTTTCCGCTCCTTAGAGTGTGTATACTTGTTTAATTGGTATATAATGTACTAATTGTATATGAACATATGTTATCATATGTTAAATAGGTCTCTAAGTGTGTCCAAGTCTTTACTTGACACCGAGCACCCAACATATGTTAAATCGGATCCACTTACACCAGGTGAGTTCATACCCCTGAATGAACCTTTTAATGTTTTTACATGTTTTATAGGGGGGAATACAAGTTAAACATGCCGGTTATCATATCAATCACATGTGATTGATAACCCTCATGCACAAGGTTTTACCACACTATACACTGTTTTACCGAGTAGGATAGTACGATGGTTTCAAAAAGGTTTTCATTTGTTTCAAAACTCTTACTTATACTGTTTATCTAAATTCATTTTAAACTGGTTTATAAAGGTTCCATGGATTTATAAAGTTTTTCAAACTTATTTTACCAAAGAATATCAAATGTGATTTTCCCGGAGTATAAAGGTTTTTCCAAGGTTTTCATCGAAGTTCCCTTTTCACGACGTATACTTTTACTTGTTAGTTACTGTTGCTTCGCTTTTACTTATTCAAAATTCCTACTTGATAACGCTTTCACCTCTTGAAGCGCTTATACCTATTATTACCTCTATTTCGCTTATACTGGTAGTCACTTATACCTGATAAACGCTCTTACTTCACCAGTTGTCGCTTCCACTTCGTGATACACTTATACTTGATAACGTTTCCACTTCGTGATACACTTATACCTGCTGGACGCTTATACTTGTTCACACTCTTACTTAGTGATACGCTTCTACTTCACTTATACTTGATATCGCTTCTACTTCATTTAAACTCGATACGCTCCTACTTCACTTGTTGTCGCTTCTACTTTGTGATACACTTACTTTTGGCACGCTTATACTTCACGATTCGGTTATTCCACACTGTACACTTATACTTCACAATATGAATCCACTTGTTACACACTCAAGCGTAGTTATATGTATGTCTGTGCTTGTCTAGATGCATATAAGTAATGATTGAAGGACTTAGGAAGGCTTGTCCGCCCTATTTCCTTTTCTTCGTTGAGATGTGGTCTGGTGGGATCGGATGGCCGTCCGAAGGTCGTTTGATTCATTAGTTATATGTTATGTATATGAGCATAGACATATGGGTTTACTTTAGTCAGTCCAGTTATGAGTCTCTACCTCTAATTCAGCACTTGCATATGAAACCCACTACCCACTATTAGGGATGCATCTTCGGGACACGACCTTCTCCGTCGTCTAGTTGGTAACCAGAGTCTCCTGTAAGGAGAGTGGACATTGTGATACGGGATTGACACCCTCGCACCCTGACTGCTAGCTACAGTCCACGGCCCACCAAGCCAAGGGGTGACAAATGTCATAATTTATAGACGCTTGTAGGGCGTCTGGTACTCTAGTGTCGGTTAGTATGGTTACGAGTATCCCGAGTTACCTTATAATTCTTGTTCTTAAGGTAATGGTATTTCTCCGGCAATTTACACTGTATGCTGGTAACTCATTTTCAGATTCACACTGTTTTGACCTTGCGAGATGTATCTTTCATTTGATATTGTCTGCGGTCAGTATTCTCTGTTTTGAGCTTGCAAGACGTATCTTTCATTTGATACTGTCTGCGGTCTGTATTCACTGTTTTAGACCTTACCAGCTGTACCTTTCATTTGGTACCTTCTGGGGTATGTGTCTTCTTTTGTTAGACTGAACCAGGCGTGTCGTTCGTTCGATACTCTCCTGAAGACTATGATTCCTTTGCCTTAGTCAGCATTCCTCACTGCTGAGGCATATGTATTTCTCTGACTTCTCTTGCTTTCTTTAATAATCAAATTTCGTATTTTGATAATGATAACGATTAAGTGAAAACTACTTTTTACTACGTAACTCTGTCCAGTCTTGGTAGAAGGACGCTTTTATTAAAGAAAATATAGGATTTTCTGGAAAGAACTCTAATACACTGTAACCTCTTAAACTACTACTTTTATTAAAGTGATTTGAATAAAAACGTCACTAAATGCTTATGAACTCACCAGCATTTGTGAAATGCTGATACTCGCTTTTCAAATAACTTGTATTCTCAGGTTAGCATTAGACAGGTACATCCCCGGAGCTGTTGATGAAGATAGCTTAGTACCATGCTGTACTTATTATAATTACTTGTATTACGTTGATATATTGTAATGTAAACCATGTAGAACTATTACTATTAATGCAACATTTTGTTGTACTTTGATTACTATAATGCATGTGTTGTGATACTTGACATGACGTCATCCACCCCAGAACGTTTCCGCCGTTCCGGTTTTGGGGTGTGACATTAGCCCAAGATTATAGAAGAAACACTCATAACCATAAAGTAATCTAGGTTAAACATAGTAATCTAGGCCAACCAGATGATTAATGACGAACCTTTACTTCAATCTCTCTAACTCTTATTCTTTAATCGAAATCAGACCCCCCAAGGGTTCTTGTTCGCTTTTGGTTGAAGAAAACAACAACTCTCTATGGATGCACACTGAATTTAGACCTAAAAACCAATATTTATACTTGCCAAATTATAACTTCCATGTTATGTATATATGCTCGTCATGTTGTGGAAATCATTTTAGACGCGTATTCCTCAAGCTTCGTTAATGGTCAATCGAGAAAGTCTTAAAAGTCACGTCGTGGATCATGTGATGCCACCCTGTAGGAATCTTCTTTTATGCATAATATAGTTCTTCACTTTTTCTTCTTGATGCAAGCCTTATCCACCAAGATTCCATCTTTTCTCTATTTTAGCCCTTTTTCATGAGAATGTTCTTCTTTGGCTACAAAATTGAATTTGTACTTTATAAGTACCAAATATCTTTGTATCAAACAAAATAATAGCTAAATCGTATTGAAATAGTTCCTAAATATATGAATAAATATAACAATATCAAAATATACGTTTTATTTATCAAAAAAGATGATAAAAGCACTATCTGATAGTGTAAATATCTGTTAGAATCAGTTTTAACTAATGGTTCATTCAGATTATCCACAATACGTACTAATTCAAATACATCCAAAAATTTGGATAAAATGTATTTGTGGAATCGTTTACTTCAACATGTAAACATGAAAATCATTGACAAGTATCCAGTTGGATCAAATCTTGGATACCATTAGACTACAAGTCTTATGGTAAATGCAAATCATGTTTATCAAGATAGATGATTTTTATATGCATTTTATATGCATCTATTAGCACGTTTTTGTCCATATTTTCTTATAAAAGGCTAGCTATCTCCCTTGTTTTACTATGAATTGCATATTTCTCATTATTTTCATAGAATCCCCATACTACTCACTTTTGTTATAATTTTCAAGGAAAATTAGCACAGATTGAGAATACGAAAATTCGAGGATGTGTCTGATGGAGTATTGGCGCTAGGAACTTATAAAGGATGCTGAGGAATTATTGGAAGCTACTTTAATAAATGAAAAACGAACATTTCGCACAAAAATTGAGAAATTCGATCGTGCCTCCTCTAGAGGCATAATTGTATGAAAGCTTCGAATATAGATTGCCTCATTTTCAAGTCTGAGGAAAAGAAAGAAATTCGATCGTGTTATAGCCTAAAACATGATTGTGTTGATCCATCAAAGTTTAGAAATCCCACAAAAATTAGTTGAATGCCAACCACGAGCCTGGCATGATCGAAATCAAAAAATTTGAACATGTTTTCCTATTTAACATGATAGTTTTTTTTTCAAAAGTGTCAAGAATGGCAACATATTTCATTAAACGGGTTCTGGATGCGTTTTCAGTAAAACACGATCGTGCCCCATAAAAACAAAATCGTGTAATATACCGACGATTATCTAGATGTATAAATAGCATCTTATAACACTCCTGATGCCCTAAATTCGACCATAGACAATTCCATACTATAGAGATGTGATTTTCTGAAGATTCCAAGTGCAAAAATATATCTGCATCATTAGTTTAGTAAGATAAGACATTTAGAACCTTATTTTGTCTTATGTAATTCATTTTTAGCCATGTCAAGCTAAAACCCCTTGATTTCAGTTTCGCAAAGAATCGACTTTTCGTGAAAGTAATCATTAGGCATGATTTTTGGTTGTGTTTACTATTTAGTTTGATCAGTTTTACTCTTAATTGAACATTTGATTTTGATTCAATTTCTCTCGGCCACTTTAATTGTTATTTAATCATTCTAGTTATCTAATTGTTTAGATCCATAAATGTCTTTATTAATCAGTAAAAAGTAACAAATATTATATGGGTTATGTGTTTAGGGTTAACTCTAATATAAACTAATCAGAAAAGTTCTTACGCTTATGAGCTTGTGAGAAGTCTTGGACTTTACTGAGAATTTTACACTATTTCTAATGCTACTTTTCTCAATTAATTAAGAGTTTGTTTAGTTAATTCGGTAAAAAGTAAGTTTTAATTCAAAGAGCGTATTTTGGTTAAACATTTTAGTAAAAGAAAATTGTTAGATCTTATTAATGATTTTCAGTGACAGTTTAAACAGTATTAGGAGAGTCACCACGAAACTGAAATTTCTTTTACTTTCTAAATTTTTCTCAAGTATTTAAATTGTGTTTTCTTTTATAAACTTATGTTTATATTAGTTTTAGTAATCATCAACCCCCCGACCCCCCATTAAATTTATGTCAGACTAGTACATACCTTACGTAATAAGGAAACAGACCTTAGGATGTGTCCCCGTGCATTCATGCCTACTTTCTTGTACTAGCCCTTAGTGCATTTGAGCAACATTTTCATTCATATTTGTTTAGGCATTATGACACGTCCTTAACAATGATTATATTTCATGGAATTAGTTTACATTAATTAACCATTCAGATAAACCAAGGTTTATAGTAAGATTGACTTCATGTGAACATGTTTATCTAAATAAAAATTAAGACTATAACCTTCTAGGTATTTGGGGTTCTTCAAAAAAACAAAGTTGAGAATCACCTAGGCAAAACGATAAGATAATAAGATCCAATAAGATTGGTGAGCACCTTAGTCAAATCCATTTATATTATCTAAGGAATTACAAAAACATTTCATAAGTTGTCTATGCCCAAAACAGTGTCACAATGAGTGTTGTTGGAGAAGAAAAACAAATCATTGTTTGATTTGTTTCTGGATGAGTCTTATTATGGTAAAAAACCATTTCATGATTTGCACCATAAATAGTGTTACAAGATTCCTCGCTCTTACACCAATTTAGAAGGTTATGACACTCTCTAAGATGTGGAGTAAGGGTTTATCCCCCACTAAGTACATTTGGAATTCTACGATTATGAGGTTTGCGCGTTCTGTGAAGTGCTCGACAATATAGGACTTATATTAGAGAAGTGTTGTGTCATTGGACATCCCAAAAAGCATTTTGGATAATTATTTTACAAATATTTTCAGAACAAAATTCTTGTTGCTCAAAGGGCAGTCTTCCAAGAGAGGGAGCTGATATCCAAAAAATGATCATGGGAGCCACACTAGTCTTGATAAGATTCAAGAGCCAACCAACGAAAAACCTAATAGTGGTCCAACCATTCAATTCGAGATTGAACAACCATTAAGGAAACTGACATACCTCTAACTCCTCCTAATTGAATTGATACAGAACATCATATACCTAGCCGTATAAATTGAGTATATATGAGTCAATGGCAGACAATAATCAGAATATGCTAGCTATCAAAGGCTACGACATGCCCTGTAAGGTTACAATATAAGAGAAGGATCTGGAGAGCGAGATTCAGTCTGTGGATGTTTAAAGAAAACTTAGTTGATCAAACACCTTATGTTAAAACCATAAGTGTTAGTGAATATTTAAGAAGATGACAAACATGGATATAAACTAACAAATAGTAGAACTAAGCTAGGTTGTGAAGAATGTGTAAGCTTATAGATTTCATTGATGAACTGAACGTGCATCTAGAGAGATGGGATCTTTTCTTAAATGAAAGAATTCGAGGAGTTTGAATCCCAATAAACAAAGATGGAAAATAAGGTATGTCGAAGACAATGGGAGTTATTGGGATTTTTGTTTCAATGGGAAAGTTCAATGAGTTTGAATTTCAAGAAACCAAAATAAGCCTATATATATATATATATATATATATGTATATATATATATATATATATATGTATATATATATATATATATATATATATATATATATATATATATATATATGAACGAAGGTGTCTCCCATGTTTTGGTCATGGAATAGACCATACACCTTTCTTGGTATATCCAGATAATAGATAGGAGCATAAATTGTAACATGTGTACCTGAAGCTATTCATGTAATAGGATCACCTTTGGTAGAATTATTGCGTGGAAGTGCTAGTGTGGGAAAATCCACTTTGACTCGTTTTTATAGTTACACTTTTATATTGTCCCTTCTTACTACCATTATGTTAATGCACTTCCGAAGGATACATAAACAAGGTATTTCTAGTCCTTTATAGAGAAGAGATATCATATATCATTTGAATTCATCAGTTATCACATGGGGTAGGAACAATAGTATTTTATTTCTACAAGTCTAGATTATTGAAAATAATAATACATGTATTTGTATATTTCCCTTTCACTCCGCAATACTTTTTTATTTGACGTAAATAGTTCAAGGGAATTTTCCGAATAGAAAATGGATTATGGGAGTGTGTATGACTTGAAATATTGATTGGTCTGTGCGGATATCTGATTATCTACCACATTTAATTCACAACCAAATGTGTCATTGTTCTAATCCTCAACTAAGCCCATACAGAGGATAGGTTGGTTCGCTTAAAGAGAATCTTTTCTATGATCAAATAAAAATCATGCCATACATCAACAAGCACTGTAAGATCTTGTTCACCTAACGTTATATTGAATTTAATAGTATACACATGTATTCATTTCCTCTGTATTGACACAATATATGATACTATCAAAGTGAAAAATGGTCTAAAGAAGAACAAAGAATAGGCTATATTAGTAACAAGTAAATACGCGGTGTACATTTATAAAAAGGTCTCTTTGGGGACAAAATCCAATTATAAGGTATGAGACAACCCATAAAAAATTAGTCATATCACGATATATTTCAATGAATCATATCACTACCAATAAAGAACAAAGGCTAGGATTATTCACATTTCATTTGATGGTCAGAGGTGAATTGAAAGCTAAGCAGTGCTAATTCTAAAGATTCTTGGGGGAGGGAGAATAGAGATGTCTCTTATGTTACCCATAATATGGGAAGTATCAACATAATTTCATAAAGCCATCCACTCTGAATGTTACATGAAGAATATAAACCAGATGATTGAACGAGAAGCCCTAGGATATAGAAGATCATAACATGAGTGATTCGACAAATTTTAATTCCTATATATCCACCCATGTGGTACTTCATTATAGCATACATATATAAGATCCATCTGTATAAATATCACCATCTACATCCAGAAATTCATATGCTTTGGAAGATGCTTGTACATTTTGGGAAGGGGTTTAAATTGATAAAAAAAAGAATCTACTTCAACCGATATGCCTTTAGGCACCACCATACATAACATAGAAATCACACATAGAAAGGTGGACACTTAGCTAGTGGGGCGGGTGTTATAGCGAAACTGATTACAAAAGAAGATAAATCGGACATAGGGGTGGTGAAGCGAGAGCCCCAATTGGTAGAAAAAAACCCAAACCCCTTGGGGATATCATGCACTTGGAAAAAGAAGTAGAAAAAAGAATAAATATAGTGATAATTTGATTCATCGCCGTTGTAGTAAATCTGAGAGAAAATAGAATTTCTTTCTTCATCTTTACCAAACAAAAAATAGGAGGAATCTGTGACACGTTCACTAAAAAATCCATTTGTAACGAATAATTTATTTAAAAAATAAATAAATAATCTTAACACAAAAGCAGAAAAAGAAATAATAACAACCTGGTCTCGGGCATCTATCATTATACCCATAATGGTCGACCATACTATTGTTATCCATATTGAAAAGGAACATTTACCTATTTATATAACATATCGTAAGGTAGGCACAAATTAGTAGAATTTGCACCTACTTTAAATTTTTGAGGCCATGCAAAAAGCGATAATAGATCGCATTGTTAAATAACATATGTTTATGTATTTTATATATATATATATATATATATATATATATATATATATATATATATCATTGATTACCATCTAGGGTGCAGCATTCTACTGCTTCGCCTAGCATCACGACGCTTGTATTGCTCTCCCATAACCCCATTTTCATGGTTTAGGCTGCTCCCATTTCAATCACCGCTACTACATGAATCGATTTTGCTTTCTTTTCCTCTGGCTACTAAGATGTTACAGTTCGCCAGGTTGTCTCTTGTCTGCCCATGGATTTAGCAGCTGTTTGAAAGGTTAACCTATTCGGGAATCTCCGGATCTATGCTTATTTTTAGCTCCTCGAATGTCACAACTGGCATTTTTGCTAGGAAATTCTATTCTCATGAAAACATCATCTATTGTAAGGCTTGTACTATAAGTGAATATCATACCCTATGTTCAATCAACGTCAACCATTTGAATCCAAACTCTTGAATGAAAGTCAAAACCTAATACAATACATCTCATATGTTCAACCATGGGTTGAAAACCCTAGAAATCCTGATTCAAGTTCATTATGCACTAGGATCCTCTTATTGGGCCTTTTGGGCCAATAAACTTCAATTTGACTATTTTGGGGCCTAGAAACACTAATTGGGTTCAAAATGGACCCACATTCACGAAATTTAACATTTTGGATCATATAGGCTTAAAACGGATTAGTTTACCTCTATTGGGCCTTGTTGGGCCATAAGTAATTCCAATTAACCTTAATGGACCATAAAACACATTCTTTTATGCCATTTGGGCCTTGAACTACCCTAAAGGCCCAATGGGTCGAAAATTTTCTCTATGGGCCTCATGATTTCGAACAAGCCAAGAGATTGAGCCCAATGCTATTTTCTTTCACTTCATTTGGCCCATTTTCGGCCCATATGTAAATAAAAAAATAAAATAAAAAGAATGGTATGATGATGAAATAAGGGGATGACAACACATTAATATCTAGCAAATAACAAGATAGTCTCATGTATCAAGAACCTCATTATCCATTATGCAAACATTACCACTCTCTTTCTCTTTTTCTTCCCTAATCTCGGCCAAAGAACACAAACACACACACACATTCTCACATTCAAACTCTCCAAAAACGCTCTCAAGAAATCCCATCATCTCCTCAAAATTCGAGATTTTGGGTTGGGTTTCAAGAGTCTTCATCAAGTTTTTCAACCTCTTGAACCCTTTAAGGTCAAAAACATCCTCAAGGAGTTTGCTGGGGCCGAGATCTACTAATCTCTTCACCAAAAACCGAATCCAACACCCCAAGGTGAGTTCATACCCCTATGTAGATCTATGTGTGTACGCATGAATATGTGTGTTTTCATGACTTATTTGTTGATTATGTGTTATTTACTTCATAAATCTACAAATATGTTAAGAATATTAAGTTTATCACTTGGATCTACATGAAAACCTTGAGAAAAGTATGTCTTATCACATATAATACATGTAAACTAGTAGATCTGGGATTTATACACTTAAAATAGCAAAAATGAGTGTTGTGTTCAAAGATCTATAAACTAAACTCAAAATTCAGCCCTTGACAGAAACGTTTTGGTCCAATCTCGAACTGTTTTGACAACCTTAATGATAATATTTTTCACAAAAGTTTTACATGCAAAACGTTCAGGTTTATACCTTTAAAATGACTACCCTCACGTTTACATACAATTTTTCTACAATTTTTGGCGAATTTTACAAAACTGTCTATCAGATTTGAAATAATTTCGAACCAGCCTGTGAAGGTGAGCAATTTCACAGTTGTTAGTGGCCATTAAAAATTATGAGAAAATTGTGAACAAAGTACACAAAATTTCACAGTTGTTAGTGGCCCTCACGTTTACATACAATTTTTCTACAATTTTTGGCGAATTTTACAAAACTGTCTATTAGATTTGAAATAATTTCGAACCAGCCTGTGAAGGTGAGCAATTTCACAGTTGTTAGTGGCCATTAAAAATTATGAGAAAATTGTGAACAAAGTACACAAAATTTCACAGTTGTTAGTGGCCTTAATTAATTTTTGGCTTATTGGGCCAAGAACGTCATTTTTACAAAAAGTGGGCATTTTATGCTATTTTAGTGAATACTTGAACCAAAACCAACAATAAACTAACAAAAGGATTAATTTTGATCATTTTAGGTTATTGGACCTTAGTGGCCCATTTATATGTTTGATAGGTTTTGTATACTATTTGCGTGCTATTTGAGCCTATAAATACCTTACATGTGTAATGGGCCTTAGTTTTCCTTTTACATATATTTTGGGTCCATGTTATATAATCTCATTCATATTAGGTTTTGAAATGACTCACATGTTTAGCAATGCCCTAGTGGCTCACTTACATGGTTCGTTAGGCCTGGAATGAGTTTGATATGTTTATCTTCGCGTAAATTTGATTAAGGATCTAGTGATTTTTGTCGGTTGACACCTATTAAGTGTTCGATCATAGCCCATAGTTATAATTAGAGTCTCTTGGAAGGAGAGCGAGGTTTTGTGTATAGATCTATACGAGGATGACACCCCACACCTGAGCTGTTCGCTACAGTTAGACTACGTCGGTCTAGGGTGACTATAACCTTATTCTATTTTTCAGTCGGCGTTCACTAACGCTAAGATAGGCGAAATTGTCATTATTTAGTATGGTTATAACGGCTCACTTAGAGGAATTAACGTTATGAAGTTTGCGGAAGACTATTTTTCTTTTATGTTGGATTACTAGGAAACTTACTCACATTGGTACCCCACCTCGGTGTTGGTACGGCAACATTATCTATTTTCTTTTATGATTGGATTACTCGGTAACTTACTCACACTGGTACCCCACCTCGGTGTTGGTATGGAAACATTGTCTATTTTCTTTTATGATTGGATTACTCGGTAACTTACTCACACTGGTACCCCACCTCGGTGTTGGTACAACAACATTAACTATTCTTCTTTTACGGGCAACATCGGGTTGCCCGGGGACATTCTATTTATATTCTCTTCAATCACTTTTGACATTCTATTAAACAGTAATACACATGCATTAATACAAGATCAGACATAAACATACCAAACTATTTTAAGAAAATACAAGATTTTCTTGTGATTACAAAGTTATAGAAATCATTTTCTCAAATACACTTATGAACTCACCAACATTATATATGTTGACGTTTTCAAAATAACTTGTATTCTCAAGGACTCGTTAAGCAGAAGAATCAACAAGAATAGGGGATTTTGTTTTGTGTACTATTAAACATCATACATTGAATGTTTTGGTCATGTTATTTAAAAGATTGTACCTGATGTAAGCAATGGCAGTTGTATTATATTATGCATGGTAATGATGATGTTATGTTTCATTTATATTCACTGTAATAATATTTCAAGATGAAGTCACGCATAAGCCCCCGGATGTTTCCGCCGTCTGGTTCGGGGTGTGACAGATTGGTATCAGAGCATTGTTTATAGTGAACTGGCATATCTAACCATACAAGATATGCACCTATAAATACAATGGGACTAAACTACTCTGAACATAATAATTAAAATACATACTTATGTGTGTATTTTAGAGTAATAACACAACAAGAACAGTAAAAGTCTTTGGAGGATTTGAACATCGCTATTAAACCCGGGCAGCTATGTAGTTGTATTGGGGGTAAATGTAGCTTGATCAACTACATTCATTCAAAATATGACCAACATGTGTTCGGGAGTAATTGTGATGGAAAATGAATCAAAAACTTACCACTTAATTATCCAAAGAGCTTATAGAACCAAACCTAAACAAAATCATTAGTCGGGAGTAATTTGGTGTGCTATTTGTTTCTAGTATTTATACCCCTTCGTGCAATACACTATAGACAGGTATCATTAGCCGGGAAACCCCTATCTCCCTAGTAAGGGAAAAGCAGGGTGGCTCGACCCAGAGGAAGACCCAGAAGGAGACTCAGAGGAAGAACCAGAGGAGGAACATGAAGTAAAACTTACAGATGAACCCGCCGAGCCAGTAGTGAACCACGAAGAGGAAGGGCTCGAGGGCAATGAAGATGATGACTTGGATGCAGAATCTGAGGTCATAAATCCTCCATACATGGCCAGAGTACTGACTTATCGTATGGGCCTCGGTGGCCCCACGCGTCATAGGCAATCGATATTGGAGATAGATTCACCATCATGGGATACGACTACACTACGGTAGGAACTGAGGCTTCTTCAATCTTAGTCATAGAGGACCAGATGATCGGGCTCTCCCAATCATGCTCGGGCGCACCCGAGGTATTGATAACCAAGCTCAGGACACCCCAAATCGAACGGAATAAATGCAGTTGCTATTGAGAAAGATGAGAGAAAAACACAGGAAGTGAACTGAGAGTCATGAGCAAGACAGTTTGTTTGGGAGGTATGACTAGAAGATACCGAGCGACAAGTAGCTCGTCTCCGAGGTGCATCTACTTCATCAACACCACCACCAGAAACTTTCCGCCACAATTAGGATCAACCTCTTCTTTTCTCCCCCTAGTATCTGATATGACTCTCTTTCATGTACTAAGATGGTACTTACCCATGAAACAATTATGTGTTATCTTTATTTCATAAATTCAATTATATGCATAACCGAACCCTCAAAACCGCTAGATACTCAAGGATCTCGAAACCAAAACAACCCATATACTCTAAGGATAGACGTAACGATCGTGCCAAATTGCAATTACCTACTACCGTAAATACATCATAGGGATGTAGATGGAAACAGTGAGAATCATACAACAAGACACGAAATTTATAGAATACAACCACGAATGACGATCATTACTTACGATCTAGCTTATCAACACGCAGCAGGAAAATGTCATTCTACATAAATAACGAGCACACCCGCGAGACACTGTTACTGTAGATGGACTCTGCTACATTCCAAGCTGCTGTAACAGCGGCAGTAACCGCTGCTATGGCACAACTCAACGGAAGCAACACAAATAGAGGTGGAAATAGCATCGACAACTCTAGCCGAAGGAATGAGCACGGAAACCAACAAGTGGCAGCTTATCAAGGAACTCCAAACCCCAAGCTTAAGAGTAGGAAGCGAAAGCCTGGAAGTATGAGAAAGGGATAGCCAACTCAAGGGTTCTTGAAGAAGCAACATGTTGTCGCTGTCCATGCGACCATGACACCTACTACATCAACACCAGAGAGATCATATGCTGGAAGCCTTCCAAAATGCAACCAGTACAGTTTCCATCATAAGGGAGCCTACCTGGAGCTATATTGTAATAGATGCAACCGAAAGAGTCACACTGCCAAATACTGTAGGACTTATCCACGACATAATCAACAGCCAAAAAACAACAATAATCACAACGACAGTAACAACAACATCAATGTTAAGGCCAGTCACACCTACTATGGGTATGGAGGAACCAACCATTTCCGATGCAATTGCCCCAAGGCTAACAATCAAAGGGTAGGAGGATCAGGAAGGGTCCTAACCCCAGGTCAAGGCGAAACAATTGAAGACCCGACGGTTGTTACTGGTATGTTCCCACTTAACAACTCTTTCTCTTGCATCTCACTCGATAGTGGAGCTGAGCGAAGCTTCGTTAGTAACAAAACTTGAGCACTTACTAAAACAACAACCCCATAAGCTAAACAAAGCCTTCATGGTGGAGATGTTTAATGGGAAAAACCAAATCAACCAAAGATACTTATGTAGGGTACACCTTAACATTAAACAACCATTCATTTCAAATAGATTTAATGCCATTAAATATTAGGAGTTTTTATGTGATAATCGGCATGGTTGGGTTATGCCCCCACCATGCTGATACTATGTGTCGCGAGAAGGTCGTCTGCCTTCACCTCCCCAATCACGAAACTCTAATAATCTAGAGTGATAAACCTAGGACCAATCCTCATCTTATCTCGTGCATTAAGGCACAAAAGTGTCTGCACAAGAAGAACATGCGATTTTACTGATGTACTTCGCGAAGAACTTCCAGGAGTACCCCAGAAAGACAGGTCGAATTTTGAATCGACCTCATACCGGGAACCACATCAATTGCAATTCACCCTACAGGTTAACTCCCTCCGAAATTCAGAAGATATCTAGTCAAACTAAGAGAATGGTTAAGCAAAGGATTCATCAGACCGAGCTTCTCACTCTAGGGAGCTCCGGTGTCGTTCGTCAAAAAGACAGACCCTTCCGAATACGCATCAATTTTAGAGAATTGAATAAGCTCACTATCAAAAACCGATACCCACTTCCTCGGATTGACGACCTATTTGGCCAGCTCCAAGGAGCTAGTTATTTCTCTAAAATAGATCTAAGAACCGATTATCATCAACTTCGAGTCCGAGAAGAGGACATTCCAAAAACTGCTTTTCGAACTCGATACGACCATTTCAAATTCGTTGTGATACCCTTCGGTCTATCGAATGCCCCCACGGTATTCATGGACCCTACGAACCGAGTTCTCCCAACCATTCCTAGTCAGCCTTTTCATTATTTTCATTAATAACATACTCGTCTGCTCACGAAGCAAGAACAAAACACTGTCAACACCTACGACCGACCTTGGAAAGCATCAAAGCTGGAGAATATCACGGCGGAAGCACTATGTGGATCGAGATAACAAAATTACTTCAACATTTTGACAGTCACTTCAGAAGGCTATGGGAACACATTTAGATATGAGCATTGCTCACCACCCTCAAACCAATAGCCAAAGCGAATGGACCATTTAACCACTCGAAGTCATGCTCCAAGTCTGGGTGTTTGAATTCAGCGTGTCGCGGGATACCCATTTGTCCTTGTGTTGGGGTGCAAAGTTCTTCATGTATACTTTGTAGATGATTTGACTCTTGTA
This sequence comes from Lactuca sativa, assembly GCF_002870075.4. Taxonomy (NCBI): domain Eukaryota; kingdom Viridiplantae; phylum Streptophyta; class Magnoliopsida; order Asterales; family Asteraceae; genus Lactuca; species Lactuca sativa. The sequence goes on from NC_056626.2 coordinate 111,385,496, forward strand.
GACTCACTTGCATGTGGTGCATTAGCCTTATGACTAATGGGTATTAGAGAGTGAGAGAGAGACATGTAAACACCTCTATATATAGTGGGTTCATACCACTTGTAGAGGTGTGCTTGAGGGATGTAAAAGTTGAGTGTGTAAGTGTGTGTTATTTATGTAGACTAGATCTAGATCCCTTTTTGTAACACCATATACAATCAATACATCTCTTGAACACCCAAATCACCATGTTCAATTGTGCAAACATTAATTCCGCATGTCAAACCATGTTCTTATGTCACTACATTTGGTATCAGAGCAGGTCTTTAAGATCAAGGTGATTTTTGAAGAACGATTCTCGGTTTGGCAACATTTGTCACAGTTGAAGAATTTTTGGTGAGTCTCTCTCTCTATGATCTCTCATAATCTCATTGAACCGTACGTTGCGTTCTTGATTTTTAATCGTTTTATTCGTTGGATTAAATTTTTCTTGAAAAACCCCATTGATGATCCAATAATTTTTTTTAAGATCAAATCCGACCAAAAACAAAATTTAAATTTGATTACTGTTCATTGTTTGTTTTGAGAGCCCAATATTCCGAAACTACTGTTCATGTCTATTTTTAGCCCAATCTTGAATTACTGTTCGTTTTATCATCGTAAAATCCAAATTCAATGACCACTTGTTGACTATCAATGCATATGCCCAATATTCAACACTGTTCATAATAGATTTTCTTTAAGCCCATTAATACTTGTTTTGATCCGATATCAGTTGGTATTAATCGGATATGTAGTGTTGCTCGTATTCATCTTTATACCCTTAAAGGACTTGTACTCTTCCATGGTATTGATTGTTCATTGAGTCGAATGTGATTGTTTTTCTTAGCAATTTTCATATATAAAATCTATCTTGTGAATCGATTCTATCTAGTTTGTATAAACTTAAAATGGATTGTGATCAAGATATTGATTGTAGATTCAATTTCAAATGTCAATCGAGAAAAGTCCATATCGATGTTGAACTGTTAATTGATATTTAGATTCAATTGAGTGTTATAGTTCGATTTCAATGAAGGATGTATGTTCAAATACACATAAAAGGAAGTATTGAAATGGAAATTAAAGAATATGATGTTGATCTAAGGATTTTCGAAATCAATTGCTTGTTAATTTTGGGAACGAAGATACAGATAATGAAAAGAACGAACTGGGAAGAAGGTCTATTAATGATTATTTTGATTTTGTGCCTGTATGAGTGTTCGTTCGAATCTACAGGGAAGATTGATTTTGGGTTAGAGTCAATCGATATCTTTGTGGTCGATTGTTCGTAAGTTCTTGATGATAAACAAGAAGCGAAGGCAGCGTTATTGAAAAATTCGAGTTTAAATGTTGTTTAATGATAGAATCGATTTTGGTTGTTTGATTGACGAACGAAATGAACTGGGTACGAAGATTTTTATTCTTGTATGATCAATGATTTAGATGGTAAATTCAATTTTGAAATCGATGGAATGAAAGTAGTGGAATCAGTTTTGGGATGAACTGGAAAAGCGAAGGGTTGATGTTTCATTGGGCTGATTGTCAAAGTATTTGGGATCGATTGACAAATGGAAGATGTTTTGATTTCGAAGCAATTAAAGTTCATGAATTTGGAGTCGATTTCGAATGTTTGACTATGTGTTTAATATTTGTTCGATTATTGAATCAGTCGAAGGGTGTTTTGGATTGGTGAATAAAAGCGAAGAATAAACGAACAGGAACAATTTTGGGGAGGCAGTGATGTTTACGAAGATTTGTTTTGAAAAAGCGACGGTTTACTGTTCATCAATAAGGCTTCGTATGATTGGTGAAGATGCAATTTCATACGAAGGGGACAGATAAAAGAAAAAGTTTCGTACGCTTTGTTTGCTTGATTTTGTTAAAACAAAATTGGGGAAGGATTTGACAAAAGTTACGAAAATGGCCCCTGAAATTTCGACTGTTTGGCACCTTTTCAAAACCCTTCGTATGAATGATTAAAGTTTCGTATGATTTGGTCAAAAAGCAAAAATTTTCGAATTCATCCCCTGTACCTTCGAATATTTGACACTTTGAAAATTAACCCAAGTTTCGTATTTTTGACACTTTTCACCCAAATTCGAATTTTTTTTGAAGTTGCGTATGTTTGGGTTAAATTCTTCGTATGATTTGAGCACAAAGGGAAGAATTGTCGAAAATAGTCCTTGATGTTTCGAATGTTTGGTAGTTCGTACACAAATTCGAAAAGGACTTTTTTTTGCTGAAAATTGAAGAAAGTGCATTTCAGGCCCCTACAGTTTGTGCAAATTGATGCTTTTTACCCAACTTTGGAAAAGGGGGAGAATTTTGCATAATTTTGTTATTTTGGGAGCAACAGGTCACTGCAGAATTTTGAAATTGATAATTTCTACCCATTTTTTAGAAATTTTGTCAAAGGCAATCCGTGAACGAAGCTAAAAATTGAATATTTTTTAGGTTTTCCGGATTGAAGCACAAAGATTATGCCACATATTAAAGGGAGTTTTGACATGAAAAATTCTAAATAGAGCACTTTCTTTTTCCTTGGGAGTTTTATAATCAAATTTTGATTATAAAAAGGGGGAGAAGTTTCTATGGAAATTCGAACTTGAATTTTTCATATTACGCGGATTTAAAGACCGAAGTGATCTTGAAGTTTTGAAGCTTACAAAATGATGCAATTAGATGTTCGAAAGTGATATATTCGAAATGGGTTTGGTTTTTATTGAATATTTTTGGGGTGTGTTTTTATGCTCAACTTTTGGTGATCGATTTAGAGTTTGAGAAGCTCGTGATCATTCGTTGATGCTCGGTTTGTATGGTCTCACATCCTAGAGCCCAAATTGAAGAATCATGGAAGAATTGAAGATTGAAGTTTGTTTCGACATATGTCACCTTTGAGGATCGAACCGCGTAGTTGCTTGACTTTTGAAGATTTGAAGTGGGTCATCCATTCCTAATTTTGAGGGGGAGAATGTTGGGGTGCAAAGTTCTTCATGTATGACTTTGTATATGGTTTGACTCTTGTAGCCTCACTTGCATGTGGTGCATTAGCCTTATGACTAATGGGTATTAGAGAGTGAGAGAGAGACATGTAAACACCTCTATATATAGTGGGTTCATACCACTTGTAGTGGTGTGCTTGAGGGATGTAAACGTTGACTGTGTAAGTGTGTGTTTTTTATGTAGACTAGATCTAGATCCCTTTTTGTAACACCATATACAATCAATAATTCTCTTGAACACCCAAATCACCATGTTCAGTTGAGCAAACATTAATTCCGCATGTCAAACCATGTTCTTATGTCACTACATCTTGATTGAATTCTCATACAATAACGGCTATCGCACGAGCATCAAGGTTACCCCTTTCGAGGCTCTTTATTGTCATAAATGCAGATCACTCGCCAGTACTCTCACGAGACCAGAAACCATTCGCAAAACGACAGAGAAGATAATCCAAATCAGAACTCGACTTCAGGCATCACGAGACAGGCAAAAGAGTTATGCTGAAAAATGAAGAAAACCTCTGGAATTCCAAGTTGGAGGCCGGGTACTATTGAAAGTCTTTTCCCTGGAAAGGAATTATTCGCTTTAGGAAATGGGGATAATTGAACCCGCGATACATTGGATCGTTCGAGATTCTCGCCCGGATTGGTCCAATGGCTTATAGGCTGCAGCTAGCTGCCGAACTTAGCAACATATACCCCGTGTTCCGCGTCTCGAATATGAAAAGGTGCCTATCGGATGAGACTCCTGTCATTCCTTTAAAAGAGATCGAAATAAGCAAGAATCTTCGGTTCATCGAAGAACCAATCAAGATAATGGATAGGGAAGTGAAGCGTACAAAGCAGAGTCGTATTGTGAAGGTTCAATGGAACACAAAGCGTGGACCGGAATTCACATGGGAACGCGAAGACCAAATGAAGCAGAAGTACCCTCGCCTATTCTCTCATTCATGATCCTACCTTTCGAAAGAATTTTGGAACAAAATTCCCTCTAATGGGGGGATGATGTCACAACTGGCATTTTTGCTAGGAAATTCTATTCTCATGAAAACATCATCTATTGTAAGGCTTGTACTCTAAATGAATATCATACCCTATGTTCAATCAGCGTCATCCATTTGAATCCAAACTCTTGAATGAAGGTCAAAACCTAATACAATACATCTCATATGTTTAACTATGGGTTGCAAACCCTAGAAATCCCGATTCAAGTTCATTATGGACTAGGATCCTCTTATTGGGCCTTTTGGGCCAATAAACCTTCAATTTGACTATTTTCGGGCCTAGAAACACTAATTGGATTCAAAATGGACCCACATTCATGTAATTTAACATTTTGGATCATATGGGCCTAAAACAGATTAGTTTACCTCTATTGGGCCTTATTGGGCCATAAGTAATTCCAATTAACCTTAATGGATCATAAAACCCATTCTTTTATGCCATTTAGGCCGTGAACTACCCTAAAGGCCCAATGGGTCGAAAAGTTTCTCTATGGGCCTCATGATTTCGAACAAGCCAAGAGATTGAGCCTAATGCTATTTTCTTTCACTTCATTTGGCCCATTTTTGGCCCATATGTAAATAAAAAAATAAAATAAAAACAAATGGTAGGATGATGAAATAAGGGGATAACAACACATTAATATCTAGCAAAATAACAAGATAGCCTCATGTATCAAGAAGCTCATTATCCATTATGCAAACATCACCACTCTTTTTCTCTTTTTCTTCCCTAAACTCGGCCAAAGAACACACACACATTCTCACCTTCAAACTCTCCAAAAACTCTCTCAAGAAATCCCCTCATCTCCTCAAAATTTCGAGATTTTGGGTTGGGTTTCAAGAGTCTTCATCAAGTTTTTCAACCTCTTGAACCCTTTAAGATCGAAAACATTCTCAAGGAATTCGCTAGGGCCGAGATCTACTAATCTCTTCACCAAAAACCGAATCCGACACCCCAAGGTGAGTTCATACCCCATATTTGTGATTTTTACTTGGTTTTGGGGGAGAATACAAGTTGCTTTATGTAGATCTATGTGTGTACGCATGAATATGTGTGTTTTCATGACTTATTTGTTGATTATGTGCTATTTACTTCATAAATCTAAAAATATGTTAAGAATATTAAGTTTTTCACTTCGATCTACATGAAAACCTTGAGAAAAGTATGTGTTATGACATATAATACATGTAAACTAGTAGATCTGGGATTTATACATTTAAAATAGAAAAAATGAGTGTTGTGATCAAAGATCTATAAACTAAACTCAAAATTCAACCCTTGATAGAAAAGTTTTGGTCCAATCTCGAACTGTTTTGACCAACTTAATGATAGTATTTTTCAAAACTGTTTTACATGCAAAACGTTCAGGTTTATACCTTTAAAATGACTACTCTCACGTTTTCATATGGTTTTCTACAATTTTTGGCGAATTTTACAAAACTGCCTATCAGATTTGAAATAATTTCGGACCAGCCTTTGAAGGTAAGCAATTTCACACTTGTTAGAGGCCATTAGAAA